>NC_020408.1:592009-616556 GCF_000321355.1 Plasmodium cynomolgi strain B
CTATGCTCGCCCGAAGGATGCACCCCGTGTGGTGAATTTTTCCCTCCCGTTGGGGCGCAGGAGGTTGGAAAAAAGAAGCGGGGTTGCCCTAAAAAAAAGCCACAAGGGATGGCCTCTCAGCAAAACGTACGTTTGCTGTATACGCACCCCTTTTTAAGCGACTCTGGGATGATTCAAATGTTTGTGTTGGTACACAAAAGGAGATGCAAACTAGACAGTGTTAGCTAAATTCAGCTACGTAAAAAAAAAAATGGCTAAACTTGGGTGTTATGACATCGTTGGGGGGGGAAGTCACTAGAGGTGGTTTTCTCTTAACGTTCTCCCGTCCAGTGTTATCACAGGGGAGGGGGAAAAAAACGGCTCATCTTGAGAATCTTGAGAATCTCGAGCGTCTTTCGCATCTTTCGCATCTTGCTCACCCTGCTCACCCTGCTCACCCTGCTCATCTGGGTGATCGCCGTGAAAATCGGGCGGAGGGGATGCCTCTCCTCGGTTTGCCTAAAAATGGGGAAAGCTGCTGCACAGCTGGACACAGCCACATTGGGGAGAAACTCCAAAGAGGCAACTCCTTCACATGTGCCTAGTCGAGCTCCCCCGATAGCTGCTCCACATTCTTGGCCAAGTAGTCAGCATAACCAGTATAAGTCGCGGGAGTTAACTCCAACAACTGGTCAACGACATCCTGAGGAAGGAAGCCGCATTTAGTTTTAATAAATTCTTGCATAATTTCTTTGTCGATAAATTTCCCTCTTGTGAATTGCTTGAGCTCCTCATATGCATCTACATAGTTGAATCGCTTCATCACAATCTGAATGGGTTCTGCCAAAGTGGACCAATTCTTATCAAGTTCCTCCTCTAGGTTTCTCCTATCGATATCTATTTTGTTCAGTCCCTTTAACACCGATTTGTAGGCAATGAGACAATAGGCAAGGGAGCTTCCGATGTTCCTCAATACAGTGGAGTCAGAAAGGTCTCTCTGTAATCTGCTCGTTGGTAATTTAGAACTGAACAATTTGAAGAAAGCATTTGCTATGTGTAAATTCCCTTCTGCATTTTCGAAGTCAATTGGGTTCACCTTATGTGGCATGGTGCTGCTTCCAACTTCTTTCTCCTTCATCTTTAGCTTTAATAAATTATTTGAAATATATATCCAAATATCAACACACAGGTCAATGAGTGTACCGTTTACTCGAGCCAAAGCATCAGACAACTCGCATATATAATCATGATCCTGTATCTGTGTGCAATACAAAGAGTACGCTAAATCGAAGTATCTTTGCAAAAACAGTTTGATGCTAGCTATCCAGTTTGTCTCTTTACTGACCACTTTGTGAGCATTAAAGTTACCCACAGCTCCATTAAACTTGGCACAAATTTTGACTCTTTTAATGACCTCTACATGGTGGTGTATCCTTGCGTAGAAATTTGCTATTTCTTTTCCGAAAGTGGTGGAAGAAGCAGGTTGACCATGTGTCCTTGAGAGTAGTGCCACATGGGAGTACTGCACAGCTAGTTCCTTTAACTTGAGCATTATTTTTTCTATACATGGGATTATTACATCGTGTAGGCATATCTTCAGGCACATCGCATAGGCTACATTGTTGATGTCCTCACTGGTACAGAGGTAGTGTACATACTCTTTTATCTTCACCAGGTCTTTCCTCTCCGACTTACTCAATTTTTCCTTTACGAAATATTCGACTGCCTTTACATCATGATTGGTTTCTTCCTCTATCTCTTTCACTCTTGCTATGTCGCTGTCTGTTATGTTTGTGGCGATCTGATTTAGTACCTCCACCGATTCGTCACTCACCTTCTCAAAGAACAGCTCCTTCTCGTTCAGGAACAGCAGCCACCGCACCTCTACGATGATCCGATGTTTTATCAATGCGTACTCGGAGAAGAAGGTCGACACTTCGCTGCATGCCTTTTTGTACCGCCCGTCGATGGGCGAGATATTCTTCAGGTGGTCCATCGGGGGGGTAGCGGTGAGCTGGCAGAGGGTTAGCGGTGAACTGGCAGCGAGTTAGCGGTGAACTGGCAGCGAGTTAGCGGTAAACTGGCGGTCACCTCCTCAGGGAAATGTACCCGCTGGACACCGGAAAGGCCCTCTTTGTACCGCCGCCAGCAGCCACAAAAAACGGTGGAACCACTAACGAGGGGAAGCAAACACGACGTCTCAACACCGGGGGTGAAAAAAAAAAAAAACAGCATCAACTGTGCCCCACAGTAATATAGGCCAGTGGTTCAAGCAGGCTAGTACCTCAGCATGTAGGGGGGAGGGGGCATTCCCAAAGTGCTCACACTATACTGCAAAATGGAAAGCATTTTAAGAGAAAAAAAAATTTCCTTTCGGGGGAAGGGCTGCCAAATTGGTAACGTCTCAGTCGCTCCGTGAATAATTTAAAAAAAAAAAAAATACACTGAGTCAGCTAAAATTGCAGATTTTTTATTAAAAAAAAAAAAGGAGGCGATGTTTCCCCCGTTATTGTCCTTTTTGGTACTTAACACGAGTGGGACGAGGAAGTATATGCCCCTCGTTTGGTCCCCCTAGATGATTGGAGGAGGCCATCCCACAAGTATTTTCTCTATGAATTTTTTTTCCTCTTCGAAGCCGTACACAGAAGAGAGGGAGACGTACCCCCGCGCGAGAGGCCTTCTTTTAAAATGTCGAGTGGCCTAGTCTGAAACGCGCGAGCGTCCCGCATAGCAAAGAGATGGAGAGGCAACCCGCATGAGCGGACGGAGCAGCTTTGTATGACTCCCCACCTTATGAATAATTTGCGCACAACGGGAGGAGACCCGAGTTGAAGTTTGATGGAGAGCTGATCCCCCGATAAAACTATCACTCCCATTTAAGAAGCCCCAATAGAAATCCCCCCTCCCCCTCCCCCCTTTTTTCTTGACGATCACGATGGCTTTCTTCTGTCCCAACTGCCACAACATCGTCCTCGTGCATATCGAAAATGGCGTGTACTTCTACTGCAAAACATGTAACTTCAAGTACAAAATAAAGAACAAAATTTTTAACAAATTCGATTGCAAGGACCATAACAAAACCATCCCCCTGGATGCCGTTGACGTGAACAACAAAAATATGTCAAAGACGCAGGGTATGCCGTGGCTACAGGAGAGAGAGTGCTCAGCCTGCAGATCGTTTGTGCTGAGCGCGGAAATAGTTTGTTTCTCCACGGGGATCGTCTCGTGATCCTTGCGAGTGCTATATTGTGCACCCACGTTTGTGCTCACGTTTGTACCTACTTTTGTGCCAACTTTTGTGCCCACTTCTCCCCCCCCGCAGCTGTCTGCCCCAAGTGCACGCATGACGAGGCGTACTTCTACAGCCTGCAAATCCGGTCGGCGGACGAGCCCAGCACGATCTTCTACATCTGCATAAAGTGCAACCACCATTGGAAGGAGTGAGCCGGGCACACGACGGATGTCGGACAGCTCGGCTCGTTTGTAGACCCCCTCCTGCCCCTACTTGTGCCTCGCTTTATCGGCCAAATGGGGAACTGAATTTTTTTTTTTTTTTCCCACAAACTATTTCGCGTTTGTATCTGTAAGGAAGGAAAGCAAAAGAGTGTCCTTCCAATTTGCATTCTAAACCATTTCGTCGTTGGGGATAGTTGCCCCCACTGTAAAGGAAGCTGAAAAGATACTTATTATTTTATTTATTTATTATTTATTTATTTTCTTTTTTGCCGCTTCTTTTAAAAGATGGCTGCACCGATTTGGTGATGCCTTTGGGGAGAGTCCTACAGCCAGGTGGCCAACCATGAGAAGCTGTTTCATACATGTCAAGGTTGTAACATGTGCACATGTAAGGGGAGTTTGGGTTGGTGGAGGGGGCCAAAGAAAAGGCGTCAAAAAGGTGTCAAAAGGGTGTCAAAAGGGTATCAAATAGGTGTCGAAGAGACGTCAACCGTGCACTAAGCGACCGCTTCACTGGCATTCCCATTAGGTGCTCAGTCGTAATTCAACACATGTGCGTATATTTCTGAGCGAAGGAATCGAATCAACCCATCCGACTATCCGACCATTCGCCCATCCGACCATCCGCCTATCCACCCCCGTTTGATCAATACCGATGGGGGGGGTGTTCCCAAATTGCTTAGATCGAACGCAAAGGTGAGTGATTCTCAGGTGAGTTCCTTTTAACCTACATGTCAGCTGTAACGTGATGTTGCGAATTGGGGATGGTACCGAGGAAACGAAAAAAAAAACACAATCGTTTTGCGGCAGGCCTTCTTGGGGGGCATATACCCACGTTGCTGCGAGTCAGTTTCGTTTGGGGCATTTTTTTCCACTAACTCTCCCCCCCCCCTTGGGGATATATCTCCCGCGGGTCTTTCAAATGGGGGGTCTTTTCAATTTGACCAAACCAAACCGTTTTTGCAGCGCGTTGGAAGGCTCGAGACAAGGGAAAGCGGTAATGGGGACATCGTGCGTTTACGTATCAGCATACCTGTGTGCCTTCAAATGTGCATCCAAATTAGCACATGAGCATACCAACATCTCATGCGCGTAGTTTAAATCACGGGAAAAAAAAAAAAAAACAGCACGATGCATCCTCCGCAGCGTAGGGGTATGCTACTAACTGATCATTTTTTTTTTTTTTGTCCCTTTAATGAAATAAAAAGGGAAAATTCTTCGCGCTACGTTCGTTTTCCTTTCTTTATTTGTATGCTTTTATATAGATGGCACTTTAAATTGGCATCACGTGAAAGTTGGCCTCTATTTTATTTTATTTTACTGCATTTTATTATTTTATTTATTTATTCTTTTCAATCTTCTCCCCCCCACCTCTCGTTTAATGTGCCGTTTAATGTCCCGTTTAATCTCGCGTTTAATATGAAGGACAAAATAACAACGTGGTATGGAGAAGGAGGAAAAACAAAACACTCACTGGGTGAATTTTTTCTTAAAAATGAAGCGCCATAGAAATGCTATAAAGGGGAAGCCTTCACTTGCGCCTTTGTGCAATCATTTATGGGGATGGATTTAAAAAGCATGCGGAAGGGAGGAGGGTCGAGCGATGGAGGGGAAAATATATTTCAAAGAAAAAAAGAAGCATTTTTTTGGGGGGAGGGATCAATATTGAACGAGTCGATTTATCCCGCTGGGCATGCGCACGTATAATAGTATTATATGCTGATCTGCAAATTGTAAAGGTTTTATTTTACATGTACGGAGTGACGCAGTTAGCCTGACCGCGAGCGCAAGGAGGATGATTAACCAACCCGCGTAATCGTGCGTTGATTAATTTTACATATGCATGGCCATGGTTGTTAAAAAAGGGGGCCAGTGCTGAGGCATTCTCTCGTTTCTGTTGGGTTGCCCAAGCAAAACGTAGTAGTATGTATTAAATATACCATGTACATATGTACTGTACACGTAACATATGCGCATAACATATGCGAGTAACATATGCGAGTAACATATGCGAGTAACATATGCACGTAATGTACATGCATATATATGTATATATACATGCGTATGTATCATTACGCTAGCAGTGGTTATTATAACGCGCGCGAAAATAGGTAGCGCTCGCAGCAGGCAAAAAAAAAATATGCGCGCACGACCGTGGGGCTGCAGGAGAAATCGGCGAAACCCATACGCATTTTAAATGCGCGAGGGCCAAGGGGAGGAAAAAAAATTCCGCAAACGTTTATGGATGCGCAGTACATATGCATAGCATAATTAATTAGCTTTGCGTGCTGCGCTCCCGCATGACTCTTTTAACTTCGCGATTGACAGCCCTTCTTACTTTTACATTTTTTTATAATTTTTGAAAATCTGGAAAATATTTGTAAAAGCGGAAAAAATGCGAAAAAACGTATGACCACCTTTTTTTTAAAAAAAAAAAACAAAGCCATTAAAAAAAAGTGCCCTCCATACAGAGAAGCACGTACGTACCATATGTAGCGCTACGTATCAAACCGCGCGCACGAACCCTCCGCAGGAATCCTTCGTAGGAATCCTTCGTCGGAATTCTTCGTAGGAATCCTTCGTAGGTAGGTGGGCGCATTTTTATACGTACCTAATACATATATATGTACATTTGTACGCGTTGTTTGTTTGTGTTTTTTTTTTTTTTTATGCGTTCCACGTGGGCCGTAGGCACTTGAGCACAGGCGTGGCGGCCACCGCGTATGCATATATATATATATTATACATATATTATATATGCGCACAAAATCTACATATGGCCAAATGCCCGTAGGCGAGGTACCCCCTCACTCGATTGCGTTCTGCACAACCGGGTGCCGCGGCGTAACGTGGCGGCGTGACGTGGCAGCGTGACGTGGCGGCGTGACGTAGCGGCGAGTGTGCCCCGTATGCACCTTTGCAGGGATACGCACCCGTTGTCGCGGCGGTGAGGGCATAAGTGTATATGAGTACATCTGTGCATTTGCCCATCTGCATATTTGCGCACGCTTACAACGGGTCATTCGGTACATCCCCGACCCCTGCGTGTAGGATAAATCGCGCTTATGTGGCTACATCCGCATGTTCATTTTCATCCGTATACATTGAGGATATACCTTCTGCTCTCTCCAGGGCGCCATCACTCGGCTATGCATTTTGATGAAAAAAAAAAAAAAAAAAGGAGATCTGCTTTGCGTCCCCCCCTCCCCAAACCACCACGTCAGGGGAACTCCACCACAAGGAGTTCTACCCCACCCACCCCCATTTTGTGCACCAATTCTTGTTAAAGCTTTCCCTTTTATTCCTCCCATTTGTTGTGACTCATAAGCATATACCACGTTTTTCTACATTTATTGCATCAAATTAGTGTGTTTATTAGAAGATAGCACCCGTGGTGCGTAGTGTGTCGCCCGTTCCCCCTTTCAACCCAGTTCACTCTCCCTCCATCGGCGTTTTATTTATTTTTTTTTTTATTCCTCCCACTGTTTGTTTCTAACCGTTAGTTTCCCCTGCATGTGTACCATATGCGCAGCCAAACAAGTTCGAGTTGCGAATTAATTTAAAAAAACAACCTCGCACGTGTCTGTAGCTGTTACTGTTGCTGTTGCTGTGGGTTTGTATGCTTTGTGTGCGCAGGCTCCGAGGTCACATATGATATATGCCCGGAGGCAATGTTTTATGTGTGCACGTCGTGTAGTGTGTAACGCAGTGCTTCCATGCTATGACTAGAGCGGTTCTGTCGCCTGGTAGGTGCGTTATTTTTCCGTTTCGTCTTTTCGAAATATTTCACATCGTCTCCTTTTTTCACTCCCTCCGCTCCATTTTCCTCTCATTCGTCTCCTCATTCTTCTTCTCCTTCTTCCGCGCCTCCTTCTCCTTCTTTTTTTTTTTTTACCCCCCGTGAGTTATTCATCTAAAATGTTGAGGAGGGGAGAGCATCAGACAGGAGAGAACAAAAAGAAGGGGACAAGCGGAACCAGGCGATCCTGGAAGCTTTGTTTTTGTGTTTAATTGGAACAGTTGCCTTGTTTCATGCGCTCGTCATTCTTGCATGGGGGGAGGAGGTCCTGCGCTCATCAGGGAGTCGCTCCGCACGAGCGCATGAACACACACACGTGCAAATAGGCATACGTGTAGACTTACATACGCACATCCTTATATATGCACATTTGTGATTCCATTTCGCGCCTTTGTTTATGTACCCACCATTCCGGGCTGGGGGAGCGACCCAAAGTCACAGCACGGCGGATAGCACCTGTCATCTGCTTCCATTTCACGACGCTCTCCTTTTCGCCCGCTGAGCGGAGTTTGTACGTACCAATTTGTTTACTTGATAATTAAATTTTTTTTCCAACTCCCCGCCCATAGGCAGTTCGTCCTGCCTTGTGATATTTTTTCTCCACATTTTTGTTCCCATTTGACGCTCCATTTTGAGAACTCTTCTGACGCTCCATTTTGAGGCCCCATTTTGAGACCCCTTTTTGAGGCCCCATTTTGAGACCCCATTTTGAGACCCCATTTTGAGGCCCCATTTTTGCCTTGTACCGCTTCCCCACGCACCGACGGGGGGAAGGAGTAGCACCCACACGTATGATGCTCCCATGCATGCGTACATGCCTGTACGAGACGCACCCATGCCCCTCGCGTGTGCGTCGACACACTCCCCCTAGGGTATCTTAAAAAGAAATAGTGCACACGGGAGCGTAGACCTTTGCTATCACTCCATTGATGGTGTTTGAACGATCAAAAAAAAAAAAAAAAAAAAAAAAATGACAGAAGGACATAAAGGAAGTGCTGAAGTGAACCCATACAAGGAGGAAGATCCAAATAACTGCTACAATAAGGAATATGAGAAAAACGAGTTGGACAAGTATCTAATAAAAATGGGAGATCTTACTAAAAAGAGTAACCTGACTGAAAACAAAGATTTTTATGGAGCCAAATATGACATGATCACGACAGATTCGATTTCAACGACGACGGAGGAATTTTCATGTCCTTGCCCCCTTGAGGGGAAGGGCGACGATAAGGATACGCTGCGGATTTCGGAGGAGGGAGAGTTCGGGGATGCTTCCCAGGACCTGACGCTGGATGATCAACAGTCCACCAAAGTTGGCAATGGGGGGAGTAGCGGCAGCAGCGATAGCAGCAGCGGAAGGAGTTCCGGGGGGAGAAGCGAGGGAGGAGGCACAGGAAGCGGTGAGAGAAGCGGTGAGAGAAGCGGCGAGAGAAGCGGCGAGAGAAGCGGCAAGAGACACTGCGAGAGACAGGGCGAGAGAAGCGGCGAGAGACACTGCGAGAGACACGGCAGCGTGAGGAGCCTCGGCAAAACCGCTTGGGCTATGGGAAGTACCGCGACCAGTGCGCGCAAAATGGACGCTCCGAAATTTTGTGACAATAACGATTTATACGCAGTTGAACATGGCAAACTGACAAGAAGTAGCGAACCTTTTTCAATTAGCAAAAATGAAGTGAGCAAAGGGAAGGAGGACCAGTACGATAACTTATCCTCAACTAAGACCCCCGCGGGTAGCAGCATCATTACCACACAACAAACGAATGGGAGGCTGCAAGATTATTCAGTTATTCTAAGTGGAAAAGAATACGAAAGCAATAATAACAGTCTGAGACAGAATACACACGTGACGGAGTTACCAAATCAAAGCACCAATTCATTACGACCACATGTGCACCCTTCGTACGTGCCCAATAAAGTCAATCATGTGAGCAGTAGGAGTAATGCCCCGCATATGTTTAACGGACTCAGTATGGCCACAACAGTCGGAGGACAGAAAGATATTGGAGCAGAGGGGGATTATACGAGGATGATCCTTCGAGGAAATGCCACTCTTATGAACTGTGTGCATAAAAGTGGAAATAAAAATAGCCTTAACGTTTTGCACGTGAAGAATGGCGGCCGTTGTGCACATGGAGTGGGTCAGGAAGTCAGGGGGGGAAGCCCCTCTATGGGGAGTACTGTCAAACTGATTAGAGCAGCGGGTGATCGGGAAAGGTTCGTCGGAGGGGTGAGTAGTGGGAGAAGCATTAACGGTGGGAGAACCCAGGAAATGACTCGAAATGGAGAAGCCGTGAGAAACGCGATCAGCGTGAGAAGTGCCAACAGCTGGAGAGGTAGCAAGGGGGGTACGCACAGCTTCCCCTTGAATGGAGTAGGAAGCAATATGCGCAACGTTAGTAGCACGGAAAACTTGAAAAGTCCAAGCAGCCAGAACAACGGCATGCACCACCTGAGTGTAAGGATGAGCAATCTGAGGAGTAGCACGGCTGCGTTGAGTGACCCGTGGGAGGTGCCCCCCCTGTTGGCCGTTCAGACAGTGCCGCCGGAGCAGACGGTGCCGCCCGAGCAGACAATGACACCCGAGCAGAAAATGTCACCAGTACAAGCGATGCCACCAGTACAGACAACGCCACCAGTACAAGACAACGCCACTGTTGCATGGTACACACCCGATGCATGCGGCGCATCCGCTGCACGCAGCAGGGTATCCGCTACACGCAGCAGGGTATCCGCTACACACAGCAGCGCACCCTCTACACTCAACAGCGCCAAGCACCCCCAAGAACGCCGCGCATCTGCTGGAAGGGAACCTAAATTACAACCCCAAAGTGGAGGATAAAAAGAAACTAACGAGTGTAAGTGGGGGCGACGTGAAAGTGGCAGCGATGACTCACCCGCATGTGAAGAGCAGCGTGGAGAACGCGAACGTGAGATTGAATTCGAGTAGGCTTCTGAGTAGAACCTGCTTTGGTGGTGGCCATGCGGTGGTGGATTCGTTTAGGGAAAGCCCCCCCCACCGCGTGGGCAGAAATCTCAGCTTTATGGGAGTGAGTTTCGACAGGGACATTGGTCCGCACGTCCAAGGAATGGCGATAGGTCCCAGTGGCGGCCGCGTCCCAGGCAGCGCGATGCCGATCCGAGGCGACACAAGGAGAGGCATCTTCAGCGGTGTCAGCGGAGGTATCAGCGGAGGTTTGAGCGGAAATGTGAACGTACCGCTTAGTGGACCGTTTGGTGGAATCCTGGGTAGGGACAGCTTCCGCGTGCACACATGCAAAGGAGGGGGGGCGGTAAAAATCCCAAGCGACGGCATAAGCGGTGGTTGTAGCGGTTGCGGTGGTTGTGGCGGATGCGGCGGATGCGGTGGTTGTAGCGGTTGTAGCGGCTTCGGCGGCTGCGGCTGCGGCTGCTTCGGAGGTTGCGGGATGGCCATGTTGAAAAACCTGTCCAACAGACAGAGAAGCCTAACAGGGCCATATAAAAAAGTAAACGAAGAAAACAACATGGTGCTAAAAAATATGGCACAGAGGAAGCATTTAATTAGCTACAAACACATGAACAATTGGATTACTTCTCATGAGAGTAAATGTGGAGGGAGAGATGATAGGGGAAGAGCACCCGTAGCGTCCTCCTTGAGGAATGGCATATACAAGACAAACCAAAAGATGAACAAGGAAAAGGTAGGGCAGCTACTTGATATAATAATGAAGGAAGCAAATAAAAGCTATAGTGGAAAAAAAAAAAGTGTTATCAACCAAATTTGAAATAAAAACGTTCCTTCTTAATACAGTGAAGGCCATTGGAATTGTAAACGCCAAGTGGAAGCTAAAAGATTTCGGGATGTATTTCTGGTTCCATATTAAGTGTATTGAGAAGGATATGGGTCTGACCTTTTATGTAAAATTTTTTGATGCCTTATTTAAAATAATGACAGGAAAAGGAATCCATTTCCAAACCAACGATTTGAATTTCCTTGTGAATCTTTTCAAGGAATTCCATATCTACGATTGTAAAAATATTTTGAGGACGAGTTTGAAAATATTGAATAGGTACGCTAAGAGGAACTTCAAAGATTTTTCCATTTTGGATAATGCCGAGGACATCCTGGAGGTGAACAGGGCGTTGTTGCTCGGAAGGGCGGCAGCGGCAGGAGGAGCGGCGGCAGGAGGAGGAGCAGCGGCAGCAGGAGAAGCTGACTCTCCCGCTTCCGCTGCCGCTTCCGCTGATGCCACTTCCGTTGATGCCGCCCCCACCGCAGGGAGCCCCCAGGCGGACACATTCATTCGTGCATCCCCGAGCAGCAACAGCTTCTTTGACTTCCTGTTTAGTTCGCTCAAGGAAAATCACGACGCGCTGCAGAAAGTGGGCCAGGAGAAGTTGTACCTCTCCAACATTTTTGCCAATTTTAACGAGTTGAACTATGGCCAACTGTTTCATTTGTTTTTGAGGAGGAGTGGGAAGTGAAGGAATGAAGGAAGGGGGAGGAGCAGACGAAGCTGAAGGAGCAGACGAAGCGGAAGGAGCGGACGAAGCGGAAGAAGCGAACGAAGCAGACGAAGCGGAAGAAGAGTGCCCATTTGTGCGCGTGTGCGCCCATTACATGCAGCATTACGTATGGCGTTCGTGTCCCCAGCGCTACGAACCCGCTTAGTGTGCATAACTGTGTGTCCTACGTTTTTCCCCGCATCATTTGTGCACGAGTGTGCCTTTTTTTGTTTTTTTAAATTGTCAACTTTTTGAGTGTCCCTTCACGAGGTGAAGAAGTGCGCGTGTGTGTTTCTCCATTTGAGAGTATGCTCCCGTGCGCGCCATTGTTTTGTTTGCCCACGAGCACTGCTCATTGGGTTAGTCGCTCTCTGTCCGTAACACTTACATATGCCCTCCACACTGCACTCCGTTTAATCTTCGAATGCATGCGCACGAGCGTGTGATGTGTTATTTAGTTTATTCCTTTTTTTTTAAATGTACAGTAACGCAGTGAGCTAACAATTAAAAAGCAACACCTTTTGTTTGTCCAAAGGGGAGGCGCTCCCCAAAAAAGGAAAAAAAAAATTCACACACATATGTACATATAAATATATACATATATATGTACTTATATGTGTATGTACGCACTGCGTACGCGAAACCAAAACAACGGAAAGGGGCATGAAAGCCCGCTTGGCAAAGTCGCGAGTGACGCACGAAACGAAGTGCGCGCTTGAGCAAGTCCAAACTGGGCGCTGTCACTCACAGAGGGACACACGAAATGATGGCCTTCACCCCTTGGTGGTAGAAGCTGTGCATGTAGGTCTCGGGGTTGGGTCGCCGTCCCCTCTTCTCCTCCGATGCCAGCCCCAGCTCCGGGCACCCCACGTGGGAAACGTCGTTGCACAGAAAGACGAGTGGGTCATTCAGCTCGCAGACGTAGGCCGAAATCTCGCAACGCTGCTGGTGAGCGACTTGGTGAGGTGGAACATTATGGCATGGCACTCTCCTAATACCTCTAACGTGAGAAATTACAGGATTCCCCAACCTCTTCGAGTAGTGGCGAGTTATCTCCAAATGGAGAGTCTCCCGATCCGACTGGGTCGCCCGCGCAAAGGTTAGCCTTATCAAATCGGCGGGCCAATTGTCTAGTTTGCACAAATCGGTTATTACTCGCCCTTTGAGGACCTTCTCTCGGTATCTTGAAATGATGAGAAAAATATTTTCCCTCTTCCGTGGCATGAAGTTATTCACCTTTTTAAAAAAATTAACATCAACGTCGAAGATGTTAATTTTGTATTTGTACAAGTTGGTCGGGGTGTACCTGTCGGGAGTTTTTTTTTGTGCTCCGGGGGATCCCTCATTTGGGGGTTCACAAAAATTGAGGTCTAAAACCCACTTGGGGAACTTAACGCAGATCGGTTTGTCCGTGTATGATCGAATTGTGAAAATGGCTAGCTCGAGCAAGTCCGTCTTGCGCTGCTTCTCCTCACTGCCGTCTGGCCGGCAATCCACGACAAGTTCAACCACCTCGTAGGCCCCATCCAAGGACGCATAGTCGAATGAAAAAAATTCTGTTAGACGCAAGGAGAGTAGGGCCTTCCCCGTAGTGGCCACCTTCACATAGGTATGCTTAATTGTGGGCTTCACAAAAAATTTGCAGTCGAAGAAATTTAAAAAGCTACTGACAATCAGTTCATTCCTGGACTTGCTCACATTCTTTATGCATCTCTTTATGTCCTCTTCCGAAGGAATTGCAAAGTGAAAGGAATTTAAACTGTCAAAGAGGGCAGTTCTTCTGTTAATTATTTCTTGTAAATTTCCATTTAATGGTGGTTTTACCTTGTCGTTAATACACATATGGTAAATTTCGGTTGGGGGTCTTTTAATAAGAAGTAGATTTTTTACTTTGTTCATAACTTGTCTAGATTTTTCGAATTCTACGATGCCTCCACCAAGGACGATTGTGATGCTTTGGACAGCCACTTTGTTTTCATTTAGGAATTTTTTTTCCTTCATGGAGTGATAAAGGCGATTCACCTTTTTGTTGTAAAAGTGCACATCCCCTCGAAGGCTCAAAAAGGGGTTTTCGCAGAAGGTGGCTTGTTGGCCTTCTTCCCCAGTGGCGGTCATGGGGTGGGCGTTCCCCTGGAGGTCGCCATGGTTGCGGTTGTCATCGTTGCGGTTGTCATCGTTGTGGTTGCCATGGTTGTCATCACCATCGTTGCCGTCGCCATCGCTGCCGTCGCCATCGCTGCGGTCGCCATACCCACCCGCAAAAATTAAGTAGGCCAAATACAGCATCGAAACGAAGGTGACATACTCGTAGTACCTGAAGTCATCGATGGTGAGTCGATCAAAGCGTATCGGGCCATCAAGGATGAATTCATCAAGGTCAATCACAAGGCTGCTCGTTTTTATCCTTTTGCTCAGGTAGCTTTTGCCCACATTTCTAATCCCGCATATGACGCTTATGTTCAGACTGTTCACTTGGTTGATTAGGTGAAGGATGTCAGCGTCGTTTCCGTGAAGAAGCTCCTCGTATTTGTATTCTCTCCAGTAGTTCGGATCCCGTGGGAGGACTCCCCTTCCATGGGTAGCAGTTCTATAACATGCCTCTCGACAAGTGCCTTCTTTGAGGGGCTGTTTCTCCCCAGGAGGGGCTAACATATTTTCTTCCCTTTTTTGGCTCCCTCGGAATTTCGATTCGTCCTGTGTAGTGATGAAGACTCCCTCACCTGCTGGAGTACCTCCACACATGCTACTCTCATGTGCATCAGTTAGTTTAGATTTTTCCATTTTCACATCTTCGTCAGATTCAACGGTACTCCTTTCAGCAAAGGTGATTTCTCCGACGGGTGAGTCCAAACTGTCCGCCTCCTCATAAAGGTACCTTTTCTTCATGTGTGAGCTCGAATTTGTGGATCCGTCTCCGCTAGATGGTGGATCTTCAACCTGACCATGTGTAAATTTCGTTTCGTCTCCTCCTCTGCTTTGTTTTAAGATTTGGCAGATCTTCATACTGTCGTGGAATTTTTTCCCCTGTTCTGCTTCTCCCATTTTCATAGCCACATTTTTGGTTCCCCTATGTTGGTGATTTTGTATGCACTTAACTTGGTTCCCATGTGGTGGATTTTCCACCTTAGTAGATCCATGATGGATGTTGCTCTTTGTTGAGGAATCGCTCCACATTAGGGACGCCTCGTAGGTGGGCTTCTTCCCTGAGGTGGGCTTCTTCCCTGAGGTGGGTCTCCTCCCTGAGGTGGGTCTCTCCCCTGAGGTGGGCTTCTTCCCTGAGGTGGGCACTTCTACACCCCGCTCAGTGCCTCCGCCCACCAGTCTGTACCTACACAGCTTTGTAAAATTGTAAAAGTTGAGCTCCCCACAAGTTTTGTAATTTAATTCTAACCCTAAGTATCGATGTGCGTAATCGAAGAAATGCGGGAAGCTCTTTTCTACCTCTCCAGTGTTATCAATCAAGGTGTTTCCCCCGAGGAGGGACAAAATGGCAACCATAAAAATAATTCGATGATCTCTTTGGGTGTCTACATATAGGTATATCTCTCCTTTATCGTTCGTTACATATTTGGAGTTGTTTCCAAGTTGGGCTGCAGTTGGTGAAGCTTCCGCAGAAGGAGCCTCTTCTCCTGGGGGAGGTAGTTCCCCCTTTTTGGCTATCCTATAGAACAAGCAGTTCTCTACAGGGTGGGTCATGCGACGGATATACACACTATTCCTATCACAGGAAATACAGAGGACGTTTTGAAAAAATAATTTCAAAATTATTACCGAGTTATACACACGAACGGATTCTTTCAAATTTTGATTTTGCACATTTTTGATCCTAAAGGAAAAGCATTCCGTTGGGTGCACCAGGAGGTAGTAGCAAAAGAGGACACTCAGGGAAAAAAAATCATCCGAGAATTTTTCAACATCTACTACCACTTTGAGGAGTACCTTATTTGAAAGGACCTTCATTTTCAGGTGCACATTCTGGAAGACTTCCCACTTGGTTTGCTTGACTCTACTCCCTGGGTCCTTCTTTCTCCGTTTGGAAGTTGCTCCCCCACGGAGGAGAAGTTCCCTTATCCACTCTTGCCTAATGCTCATCCTTTTCGATGTGAGCAGATACAGTTTTTTGCTCCTTCTATGGCTTCTCCCCTCTTCGATATATATTTCCACCCCAAGGAGGAGGAACACATTCAGGAGGGCATAGTTGGGGATGTTCGCCTGGTGCCTTACCGCCTTGATTCTGCGCAATTGGGGGGGGCGCAGTTGGAGGAAGCGAAAGCCACGAGCACCGCGCGAGCTGTGCGAGTCATGAGATCCATGCGAGATATGTTCTCTTTGTTCGCTTTGTTCGCTTTGTTCGTCTTGTCCGCCTTGCCCGCTTTTTCCGCTTTGTTCACCTTGTCCGCTTTTTCCGCTCATTTCTCTGCTCACCCCGTCGCCCTGGGCGGGGTACAGGTCGACCCCGTCTAGACGGAGCCCCACATCGATGACGCAGTTCTCCCCCCTGATGAGACAGCCAATGATGAAGTAGATGAGCAGTCCCAAATCGTTCTGAACTCTATAGGAAGGCGTGCAGTTAGCAGTGCATATGGGGGTGCTACTTAACCGAGAGAGCTCCAAACCCTGTTCCTCTCCTTTTACATCTACAGGTAGCCTCACTTGGCTGCTAACAGATTCTCCGTCTTCTCCGCCACGTTTGATGATACCCTGTTTGGTGATTCCCTGTTTGGTGCTACCTGTGGGTGGCAAACGCCAGCGACTCACGCCCGTCACCGCACAAATGAACCGCTTAACCCAGCTAACAAGACTTTTGCAGAGAGCCAATTTGCTTCGCCTTCTCCTATAGGAGGGGTACCTACCTCCCTTTTTGAGAACATAGCAAAAGTTTTTCATTCCGACCTCCACCCCCCATAATTTCATCACGCGGATAGTCAGATCGATAAACGATTTTGACGTAGTACTGAATTGGTGCGTGGTGGCTTCTCCTTTGGTTGCTGCATAAGGTGATGTTTTATTCGTGCCGCCCTCGATGGTGCGTTCCCTTCGTTGGGTACGATGTGCAACCGTTGCGTTGCGCTTTGTCGAAAGGGAGGAAAGCACTCTGTGGTGAAGGGGTCTGGTCGACGGGGCACCTACATCGCAGGACACGATCCGATTTGGAAGGGGGGTAATACTGCACTGCGCTGCTTTATTCATAGGGGTTTCCTCTCTTCCATCACATCGACGTCTGCTTCTGATTCTGCGTCTGCTTCTGTTTCTGCTTCTGCCTCCGCTTCTGCCTCCACTTCTGCTTTCGCTTCCGCCTCCACTTCTGCCCCCACTTCTGCTCCCGATTCCTCCCCGCCCTGGAGGGCCAACCCTCTTGAAGCTCAACCCGATGCACGTGTCCGTCTCCGAGAATGCGGACAGCAGCAGCATCGACGAGACGAACTGACTGGAGTGGTAATTATCAATTCGCACGTACTCCGTGCAGAAGAGTCTCCCCCCAAGGTTGGCCCCTTCCTTCACACTAATACATATGGGCAAATAGTTTTCCTTTTTTGTGTACTCTATATTTACACACTTGAACGTTTGACGTAAGACTTGCACGAGGGGGCTGATAATTCGAGTCGTTTCCATTTGTTTGCTTCCTTTCAATAGAACCCATTTTAGAACCCGTTTTTTTCTCTTTTTCGCCTTCAAATTCTGTTTGCAGATGTAGAGGCAAAGAAGGGGCAAAATGAAGCGACACACCGTCCCACAGTTGTGCACATTGAGAGTGATTCCCCTTCGGTAAATAAACCGTTTAAATAAAAAAACACTCCTTTGTACGTTTCCCTTTATCTGTATTATGTCTTCTTTCGGTGAGAGGTCCTCAGGATAGGTAGTGGTGATCCCTTGTCTCGTCAGCCTGATATCAAAATTGATCTCCCTTAATATTTTTACGAAAACTATGACATCGAGACATGCGGTTACATTCCTGATGCAGATGTTCCCTCTGCTCATGCAGCTAACGTAAATTACCCGAATGGCTTCTGATTTGTTTCCCACATGTCCGATATGCACGAATGGTTCCCATTTTTTATTGGGTTCAGTCCCCTTCCGTGATAAATGCATACTTCGCGGGGGGAAGCATACCATGGGACAGAGAATCCTACAAACGACGCATAACGGCACGCTAATCATCACATCGGGATGTACCTCTCCTATTCCAGTGAGGTGAACTAAAAAAATATTATTCGTCCCCGATGGATGTCCCTTCCTAAGATGGTGAATAATCTCATGTGTGTAGTAGTTCAAATAGTTATTGCTTAACTTATATTTAATTTTATGTTTCATCATAATTTCTTTCACATCTACGAGGAGGATAAGGTCCACTGCACCCACCTCGTACAGAATCCTTAGCTCGTAGTATATGCCATAACATAGAAACACTTCCTCATTAGTGAAGACACCGTTTAGGGGATATCCCTTTGCATTTTTTATTGCATTTCCAATGGTGGTTCCGAACCTGAACATGTTCATAATTTTTTTGTTCCTTTTTCCTCTACTCCTTATATTGCAACTATTTATTAACAATCTGTGAAGAAAATATTTTATCCTTTTCTTAAACTGGTTCAAGTCGGTACTTTTTATGTTGGCAAACAACTTGGGGTCATTCAGGATGGCTAGTTTTAATATCTGTGTAAAGATCCCCTTGCAGTCTTCCTCCCTCAGTGATGTTAGGAGTTCCCTTCGGACATGCGTTACGCTATGGGCGCAAATTGCATTGTGGTGGCTAGAAGTGATGACGTTTTGGTGGCTAGAAGTGATGACGTTTTGGTGGCTAGAAGTGATGACGTTTTGGTGACCAGAAGTGATGACGTTTTGGTGATCAGAAGTGTTGACGTTTTGGTGGCCAGAAGTGATGACGTTTTGGTGACCAGAAGTGGTGACGTTTTGGTGACCAGAAGTGGTGACGTTTTGGTGGTCGGCTTGAAGCGCCTCATCATAACGATCAGCTTTAACCGCATCGCAGGTCTGTTCCCCGCTGTGCCAACCTCGGAAGGATCCCGCAGCGTCTCCCACCACTTCAACGAGGGCACGCCCGCTGGACGGAAGCAGGTGCACCTTCAGCCCTGCAAAGGTAGGGTGTGTAGGGAAAGTTAACATAAAGAAGGGGAGGGTCTACGTTTACTTAAATTTCATTCACACGAAAATGGTTTTAATTTTCCCTCGCGGAAGTGGACCCGTTCAGGCAACCTCCACTGTACCTTTGCACAGGACCAGGCAGAAGTGATAAAAGCTTTCTAGGATATGCTCATTGGCAAAACAGATAATCTGTGCTTCTTTCGAAGTGTCCTTTCTATGAAAGAGGTCAATTAACTGGTGAGCAACCTCCACCTTGTCATGCCACTTTTGTATATTAGAAATGATCAGTAGGACGTTTTTAATTTGGTGTGCAAAGAGGTGGGGGATTCGGATAGCTTTCCCCATGAGGGACTGTTCATATTTTTCAAAAATTTGTTGAATCTCTCCTGAGTCATTGCCTTCAAGGAGGTGCGTCCCCTGCTTGTCTTCGCAAAGAACCATTTGATGTGCAGATTTACCATCAATTTTGTTACCACTTTTCATTTTTTGCCTGACCTGTTCAGAATTTTTCTTCCCATCCTGATTAGCACTCTTTTCGCCGGAGGAATGGCTACTTTTCTCACCGAGTTCCTCACCGTCGCTGCAGGGAAAGACCAACCGGTTCCTCCATTTCGTCTCCTCCACATTAAAAGTAGGACTGTCTACATGCTGGCATTTTTGTACATTTCCCTGTAGGGTGTAGAGGCCGCCCCCTTGGGGGGACAAACTCCCTTTTGAATGCTCCCTGGGGTAACGTAGGACGAATTTCAAAGCAGCCAAGAGAGTGGGTCGTTCATTTAGAAACGTGGCCTCATCCGTTAGTATGACAACGTGGCTGGTGGATTGGCTCTCCTGTGTAGGGGGAAGAAGTGGCTACCAGTTCGTTGAAGAAGGGGAGGCGAGCGTTCGAATAGCAGCAGAGTGTGAACACTCTAATAGGGGTATGCACATGGGGTTCACGTATCGTATATGAAGCTGGGCCTCCGGGGTGTGGGCATCACCTTGGCTGCTCCCTTTCCAGCCTCACCTTCTCCAAGCTGCTGAAGAAAGATTCCAGGTCATCCTCTACAAAGAGGTGAAACGCGTCGGGGTTGCACAGTAGGCTCATGTCGAAGGAACACACCTTTTTACGTTTGAAATGTAGGCAGGGGAAGGGTGGGAAACCCAAGCGGTAGATCCATGTGGGGTCAGCTTTAGCATGCAGCTGGGCGTGCCATCCGTGGGGAGAAGCCTCTTATACATATGCCTCCATTTAATCGAAATGCACAGCTACGGAGAGGGGGCCTACTGTCGGCCAAAATTGAGTCGAATTATTAGTGAGGGTGGCCAAAACTACATGGACCCTCCAAAAATGGGGAAAAAAAAAAAAAAAACAACAGAGATTGCTCAACAGTTAGTTCTTTTTATACATCTATGCTTATGGAACTTGTGAGAAATTTTTTTTCTTCCATGTGAGAGTTATAGGCCAGTCATACTCCGTAGGGTAAAGTGTCCCCCCGCCGCCCCAATATAATGTACTTCAATTTTTGGAAGAAACGCCCAACGGGGGAAAGCTCCTCTTTGCAGCGAGACCCGTCCACCTTAAAAGCGCTACACGGGGAAGTGCGAACCGGTGTGATGAGGTAGCCAATTGGGAAGAAGCCGTGGCCAACCGGATTACCCCCTCAACAGTGGTACAACACCAAAAGGAAAAACTTAATTTTATTTTTACCCTATTCGAGATAACCAAATGGGTAACTTCCCACATGCTTACGAAGGCTCCTCTGCATGATTGTCTTGAAAAACAGATTGATAAAAACTTTCCATAAAAAAAAAATATGTTTTCACACGTCGGGGGTACCGCGTCAAGGGAACCGTGTCAGAAGTACCACCTCAAGGGAACCGTGTCAAGGGGGTAGGAACTCCGAACACTGTCCTCACACCCAAACAACAGCACACACACGTGACGACGTACGACATATGCACATAATGTCATAACAGGGGAACACATAGCGAGGTAAAAAAGAAATAAATAAATAAAATAAAATAAAATAAAATAAATAAGGCACATCGAAATGAATTAACAAAAGGGGGGTGGGGTCCACGTCCACGTAGGGAGGCCGGCCCCAAATGAGATGTAACAAAAACAAGGGGGAATTGAAAAATATGTGCAACACCGTTGCAAGATGGGAGGTGGGAGAATGGAGAAAAAAAAAAAAAAAAAAAAAAGAATGATCCTGGTGGGTATAGTACAAAAAAAAAAGGGAAAAAAATTCAAACATAGCGGAAATGGTGGGATCACTTCGGGGCTGCTTCGCCGCTCCTTCGCCACTTCTTCACCGCTTCTTCGCCGCTCCTTCACCGCTTCACCGCCGCTCCTCGCCGCTTCTCTCCACCCCTTACGTGTGCGCCTTCTCCGCAACGGTCTCCTCGTCCTCGTCGTCGTACTTGTACTCACTCTCAATGATCTCGTTCATCTTCTGGTACTCCTTGCCATAGGTAAAATGCAGCAGGCTATAAAAAACGAAGGAGAGCAGCCAAGGGACCAGGGTCAGGTAGAGCAGCGTTTTGGAAAGGGCTTCCGCGTTGTTCCTTCGCAGTTCCTCCGGCATCTCTCCAATCAGTAAATTATTGTTCTGGTAGTTAAAGACCTTTTCGGCTAGATAACCGAACAGGGGAGCTCCAATGAGCGAAGCCCCCACTCCCTCTATAGCTATCGTTAGGGAAAAGACGGTGCCTCTGTAATCTGGCCTGATAATATCCGATACAATTGGCCTGTTCACGGCAACACCTGCGATGGAAGATAATCCCAGGAAAAAACACGAAAGAGCAAACAATTCGAAGCTTTCCTTTCTTTGTGGAATTACCATGTATGTTAAGATGACCAAAGGTACTCTCCCAAACATGGCTAGCTGACCAAGGAATGGTCTTCCGTGCTTGTTTGATATATCATGCATTATGTCTCCAAAGTGACCTCCAATAACTCCACCTAATGCAGAACCGATCAGTAGGAACCCAGTTATTATAGCTGCTTGTAGATCACTCAATCCACAGTATTGAAAAAACATGGTATTGAAACTAAGAGCTAGCCAAGGAATAGTTCCAGTAAATCCTTCCAGCAAAATAATGATGATACTTTTTTTGGACAAGCTGTCTCGAAGTAATTCCATAATATTTTGGTACAACAAATAGGACTGTGTGTATTGAGTCACTATTCTAACATGGTTGGATCCTGCATCTATGTCGTCCCCATCTAGGTACTCCATCTTCTTCTTTTTCCGAACCTGTCTTGGAGCGTCGTCTACAAAAAGGGCTACTACAATACTTAGCAAAATACTCAAAATACCTACAATGATGAAGCACAATCTCCATCCTCTAATTCCTCCAAAATATTTTAACGCCACTGTGGTGGTTACCACCCCTCCGATTAATCTACCCACACTGGAAGATAGTTGCACCAATCCGAATGACAATCCAAGCGATTCATTCTTCGCTGCATCGGCAAGTATACTCTGTGAGATGGGTCCTATACTACCTAAGGCTAATCCATTTATTGCTCTAAAAAATATAATATGTGCGAAGTCATTTATGTTGGCTAGCAATATCGTTGCAACTCCCCAGAGGGCTGTACCAAACACGAGCATCCACTTTCGAGAATACTTATCGGAGAGGAATCCCCATATGGGGCTGAACAGACTTAACATTAATGTTTGCGCCAGGGTGATATACCCTAATAAGGATGGGTGTAAATTCAAATCTGCTTCCAAAGCTCTGAAACTTGCAGGTAGTAACTGGTCATCACATCCATCCAACCCTGCGGCTACGTTGACTACAGCTAGCGATTTGTGGAAAGCCATTCCATGCTTCCCATCTTTCTTCTGACTTGACTTTGACTTCTTGGGGCCTTCGCTTAAGGAGCTGTCGAAGCGGTATGTATCTACGAGCTTCTCCGTTTCGTCCACCAGGATGCTGCCGATCGGTTCCGCCATCTTTCTGTCCTCCATGTAGGTGTGTTTAGTCATTATTCTCTTCGTTCCTTGGGGGTAGCGGGTTCGCTGGACCGCTGGACCGCTGGATCGCTGGATCGCTGGTTTGCGGCGGATTGGAGGCGGGAGAGCTACGCGCGTTTATGTACGTTTATATACATGTGCATACATACGCTTATACGCTTGTAGGGTTATGTTATATGGGCGCATATCCGCGTGCGTGCTTTTCCCCCCTTCTGCACCCGTCGAATGCGCAGGCTGAACCCAGGTACACAAAAAAAAAGAACAAAAAAAAACAGCCGGAGCAGGTTGCCGTCTGAGGAGCGTGTCTACTTACACCCGCCCGAGCTGCGGTTCGCGTTTCATCATGGGGGGGGGAAAGGAGAAAGGGTGCGCCTCAAGCCGGTGTTATCACAGGAATGAGCGGCATAAACGTGCAAACATATACGCGAAGGAGTAAAAATTAACCAAAAATGAAAGAGCAAAAAGGGGAAAAAAGGGGAAAAAACGGAAAAAAACGGAAAAAAACAAAACGGAAATTTGTTCACATGGAAAGAGCGCCGTTTCCGCGGTCTGCGTAGGGCAACTTTGGGAAAAAATTGGCAAAATTTTGGCAAAGTTTTCTCCTCTGCGTAATGGCAACTACGGACAAAGAGGAAAAAAAAAAAAAAAAAAAAAAAACTAAACACTTGTTCAGGCAATTTGTTGGCTACATAAGCGTTACGTTATTTTTAATTACCACATGGGTTACTATTTAATTATGAAAAAAAAAGGGGTAAACTGGGGTGTGGGTGGGAGTGAATAATGCCTGCATTTCGAACACTCCTGATGGGGTTGTAGACATTTAATTTGCGCAAATCATTAAATCGTGATTGTGGAGAGGGAGCGTGGTCAGCGTGGGCAGGCGTCTTACTCGCAAATGTTTCGCTATCACATTTTGCATGAACGGCGTGTGGTTTAAAACAAATAAAAGGGGGTATTAAGCATCGAATTAGAGGAAAAAATGTACATGCGTAAGGTGAAGGAAAGCATTGCAGGAAGGGCAAATGGGCGCAGTAACGGAAAAATCATAAAACGGGGGAAGAAATTGTAAGGGGAAAAACACAAACCTGACAAGTTGAGGAGGTCACAAAAATGGACGTGCGCAAATAAAGTGAGGGAAAACACAAATCACCAGTATTAAAATGGGTGTCCTTTTTTCTTCCCCTCGAGTTGCATCATCAGTTTTGAACTCTTCCAGCAACATAACTCGTTGTGCGTAAAAGGGGGGAGGGGGGGGTATACCATACAGTTGTGCATGTGTACAACATATGCATGAAGGGGTACATCTACGCGGAGGCACACATGTGGTTATGCCAGTATGCATAAGTGTATGTGTTCATGTATACATGTGCGCAGTAATGGAGAAATGCATTCACTGAGTGTTTTTTTTTTTTTTTTTTTTTTTCTGTTCGATAAGCCCCAGTTGTGTTTTCACTTAAAAATAGCAAATCGTGATGTAATGCCAATATTTACCTTTTTACAACGTTTTTTTCTTTTGTTTCCCTTTCTTGTGGGGTTGGGAAAAAAAAAAAAAAAAAGTCTGCAACATGCTTCACACCTTGGGTAAAAGGTATGTATATCATTCATTACCTCATTACAAGTCAAAAGTGTACAATTTGAAAAAACTGCAGTTGAGTTTATGTACACATGTGTGAGTGTATACATGCGCACGAACATGCGAGATGTACATTTTTTTTTTTTTTTTTTTTTTACTCAAAATTAACACACAGCTATGCAA
>NC_020408.1:616876-618882 GCF_000321355.1 Plasmodium cynomolgi strain B
TTAAAATGCATGAACAGGGGGGGAGTGAAGGTGTGAGATTATGTCACCATTTTGTTTGCTTATTTTATTTTATTATATTTTTCTCAATTTTGGAAATTCGCCACTTCACACATTTGAAAAAACGGGAACAGATTGAAGCGACACTTGTACGTACGCAAATACACACACCTGTTGTGTGACTCACATTTTGAAGGTTTCCCTGGGGATGAAAACATTGGGGCATTTCACCCTTAAAGCAATACAAAGTGTGCGCGGCGAATGGTGTGCTTTTCTTCTAATGGGGGGTGAGAGACACCGCAATGCAGAACAGTTTGAACGTTTGTTTGCGAAAAACAAATAAGTGCTCAGTGGTCAGTTCTCAATGCTCAGTGCTCCTCGTTCTGCATAATGCTGGTGGAGAACGCCTTCATCTTGTTCATGATGTTTAAGTAGCCATTTATTCTGCTCATGGTGAGAAATTCCGAGATGCCGGTCAGCGTAATGAAGTTTGGGTTTACGCGTAATATTTGCTCAGGAGGGTAACCACTCAGGCCCTCCACTAAGATGTACACAATTCCTTTGGTCAGCAGTCCGTCTGTGGGGGGGGCAAAGTGGGCAAAAATTGAAGCACTGTGTGTATGTGCTGGTGGGGGGAGGGAGAAATGCGACTCGCACAGAACAAAGCAGAGTACTGTGCAGTCAGCCCCTGCTCGCAGCTGCGTCTCACCTGAATCCCCTAACCACGTAATGATCTTCTTCCCCGCACGGACCTCCACTGTGGGGTGAACGTACACAGTTGACTGGCACCCCTGCAAAAAGGAGAACACGCGAGTTGGTGAGTGCCCACATAGGGATGTACATCTGTGTGGGGGTGCACACACACATCAGCGATGCGTTGCTGCGTAATTTGGCCGCCTTACCAACACTTGGTTTTGTCTGTTTTTTAATTCTTCCGGCATGGGCGGGCACTTCCTCCCGAGCAGTATCACTTCTTGGCTTCTAAAAAAAATATATAAATACATTTTTTTTTTTTTTTTTTTTGTTAAGGTGAAAAAGGGTTGCGGCTTGGGGTGCTGCTACTCACGGAGGGAATACACACAACTTGTGCGTGCTTATTGGCGTGAAAGTGGAGCTTGTAGGGCTGAATAAATCGCCAAGCACGCCTGCAAAGTAATTCTGTTGCATATACGTGCACATATATACATGCACATGTAGGCGTCCATAAGTGGCATTTTCCTCTCTCGCTCCTTTTTCTCACTTGCGATAGGGATCATTCGGAAGCTCCTGAAAGAACTGCACGGTTTTTCTCAGCTTTGGCGTTAGGTGGAACTGCTCAATATTTGAATTCCGCAGGGGTTGGCCTCCAGACAAATTTTCGAGCATGTCCCCCAGGTAGATGTTCCTCCCTTTGCTCTTTCTTAGTTCGCAATTTTTTAAGTAAAGCAACGAATGGAATTTAACTCTATTTATTTTTTTTTTCCCAAAGGGGCTTACTCTTTTTATAATTTTCAACTCGCTTTTTTTTTGGCTGTGATGTTTTCCACGTCTCATGGAGCTAACCATAAATGAGTAGAAGACAATGATCTGTAGGTATAGGAAGCAGATTTTTTTTATTTCCCTTTTCTTCATTTTTTTGGAATGACGTACAGTTGGCGGGTACATATTTAAGGGGGGGGAGGGGACAGAGAGCTGCCACGGGTGATGCAAAGCAAATGGGTTAAACAAACACACATTACGTTGTGGAACTCATTTTTTTTAAAAAGTACATTCGTCAGAAGGATAAAGTGGAGGGGAAATCCGAGATGGTTTGAAGTGAACACCATTTGCGCAGTTTAAGATGTTGGGCGGTGGCAACGGCAGGGCACACTCTGCGTGGAAGTGGGCCAAACAGGGAATACATATACAGGGACGTATGCATTTGCTTCTCTATGCATGTGTTATCCCCCCGTGTGTACGGACAGGTCAAACGAACAAGCCGCCAACTCAGAACAGTTGTGCAGGCGCTTCATAAACACGCAGGGACGGGT
>NC_020408.1:619282-621651 GCF_000321355.1 Plasmodium cynomolgi strain B
AACAAAACATACGTACAGATGCTTCATTTGAAGCGCATTAAGTGGACTATTCCTTCTCCCCAATTCCGTCATTTTAAAGTTCCTTTTTTTTTTTTGTCATTTTAAGAAGCAAGGGGGTGGGCATGCCAGGCGTATGGTACCATGTGAGCGTTTTTTTGAAGAAATATAGGATACGCGGCATGGGGCACCTCTGTTGCATTGGCAGTTTCCACACTCGTTGGATAATTTTTTGCCGAACCGTGTTCTCCGTTTGATGCTGGAAAGCGCCCCCCTCGTGTCTGCGCTTTTTTGAAGCCGCGTAGGAAACGGCGAGGAGGCGAATCGATGCATAGCTCTCCGGCAGGGGTTACCCCCTCTTACCGCTGTAAACCACTTCCAACCGGATACCCCTCCCCCTGAGGATGGGCGTGAAGGGACTGTGGTCGATTGTGGCCCCCGTGGGGGTGAGGGTGAACCCGGAGATCTTCACAGGGAAGCGAATCGCCATCGATGTGAGCATTTGGCTATACGAACTGACATACGCAAATAATCTTAAGGTGTTACGAAATGGAGCCCTGGACAATATGAGCATCTTTAACGACCTGTGGATGGATTTTTCTGAAAATATGAACAACGACATGAGGACAGACAATCTGAAGAAGGTACACCTCTACTTTTTCTTCCTCCGTATATGTAAACTACTCTACTACAACATAAGACCCATTTTCATATTTGACGGAACACCCCCCGAATTGAAAAGAAAAACCATTTTCCAAAGAAATATTAAGAGAAGAAACCATGAGGAAAAGTTCAAAAAAACTGCCGAAAAAATTATTTACAATTATTATCAAAGGTCTCTCTTAAAATCGATGAAAAATAAAAGGAGTACTTCAAAAAAGAAGAATCAAAATGAAGAAGGGGGTATCTCTCAAGGGAGGTCATCCTCATCTGTTGGATTAAACACCAATGTGGAGAGTAACCCTGCTCCTTCTTCTTCACCACAACCGAATCATACATATGAACTGATCGAAATATATGATAGCATTAAAGAAAATGATGCCTCTCTTGGGAGCATGGTAGAGCACATAGGTAACGTACCTGTTAGCGTGAAGGATGTTTTAAACATATGTAACGATGAAGATTTGAAGAAGATACAGAACAAGGTTCTTATGATTAGCGATTTAGAGGTACAAGCTGGGGGGATGAGTGGAGAGATAAAAGGGAAGGAGTTGACAAGTGATCGAAAGGAGACAGCAGAAAGGGACAACAGAGGGGTGGACAGTGCTGTAGAGGAGGGAAGGACCAACGACGAGGATGAATATGCAGCCAGCCTGGGAGGAGAATACCCAGCAGAGGGTGAACACCTAAATCATATGGACAACAAAATTGACGAAGAAATTGTGAGGAAGAAACACATGGCTAGGAAGAAGTACTACGAGAGCATCCCCAAGAATTTCAAAGGGTTCTTATGCATGCGTCGACCGGTCGATATTATCGACATAAGCAACTACAGTTCGGACATTTTGGAGTTCACGCGCAAGTTGGGGGAGGGGGGTGAAGCGGATGAAGCGGTTGGAGTGGATGATGTGGATGAAGCTGGTGAAGTGGATGATGTGGACGAAGCGGTCGAGCAGGGCACACCGGAGAAGGACCCCACAAAGGGTTATACCCGCCTCGAGGGGGAGGTCGAAACGCCGTTAGCGGTGGGAGGTAGGAAGAAGGGTAGCGTGGAGAAGAGGGCAGGACCGGACAAGGCACACCTTCTCCCCAGCGATGGGGACACCCCGGAAAAGGAAGACCCCGATGAGGAGAAGCCCCACGAGGAGGACCCCGATGAGGAGAAGCCCCACGAGGAGGACCCCGATGAGGAGAAGTCCCACGAGGAGGAGCCCCACGAGGAGAAGCCCCACGAGGAGGAGCCCCATGAGGATAAGCCCAGCCGGGAGAAGCCCAGCCGGGAAGAGATCAACGTCCTGGAGCTGCCCTCCACCCTTGACCGGGGCGAGCTATTCCGCGAGGGGAAAGACGAATACAAAGTATACTACGTAAACAACGAGGAAATAAAAATCCCACTATTCAAGGAATTAAACAAGGATGTGTTTGAAAAGCTACCAATAAAATTGCAGTACCAAATTTTGCAAGACATTAAGGAGGAGTGGTATGTGGACAATAGGGTAAAGGCCATAAAGGCCAAAGATGACATGGATATATTTTCGCAAGTACAGTTGGAGACCTACGTGAGGATGATTAAGACAGACTTTGAAATTGAGAAACTGAAAATAAAGATGGCAGAAAATATACAGAACACGGAGGGAGAACTTATCATTAATAAAGAATTGTCAAAACAGTTGGACAGTCTAAGCATTAGGGATTACAACGATGTGAATAGG
>NC_020408.1:621681-637197 GCF_000321355.1 Plasmodium cynomolgi strain B
CATCAATGAGATTTTGAACGAGTGCTATTTTGAGGGGAAAAATGACCAGTACCAGGAGCTGTACGTTAAGGGGGAGGAAGACGAGGAGGGGGGACTCCTGACGAATGCCCATTTGGGAGGAGAGAGGCTCGTAGAGGGGGAAGAAGAAGGTAGTGTGCGCCACGACCAGCGCACCTGTATAGAGGCCTATGGGCAAGTAGAACTGGCCAGAAGGAGGGGCGTAACTAGGCCCAAAAGGGAACAGCGCGGGGGGGACAACGATTCGGATAACGATCCGGGGAACGATCCGGAGAACGAGAAAAAGGCGGTGGTCAAAATGGAAAACGAATTTAAGAAGAACCTGCTGCTCGATGATGAGGAGCTTTTCGGGGAAGACCTCCTTCGAGAGGTGGAGGAAGAGGGGCGGCAAGTTGAGGGGAAGAAGGCAGAGGACGAGCAAGCGGAGGGGCATCCCCTCCAGGGAAGAACCCCCCCCGAGGGGGAAACGCAACCTGAGGCGAAACAGGCAGATGCAGGGGAGCAGATCACCCTGTTGAGACAGGCTGATATCCACGAGAATGGGGACTCTGCCCCAAGCGTTCACAGCAGTGGAGATGACTTCGAAAATTGCAGTGTTGACGAGAAGGAGCAGAGGGAGGAAGACGTGGAGGGGCAAATAGGGGAAGACGTGGGGGGGCTACAAATCGCGCAGGACATGATTGACCTAACCAGCAGGGATGAACAGACGGAGATGCCAATCCAAATTTATGATGAAGAAGAAATGTGTGAGGCATCCAATGAGCCACACATCGGTGGTGAGAAGGAAGCACGTGATGAAGTGACGCTCATTCTGAGGGAAGCTCCCCCAGGAGGGGAAAGGGCACAGGTTGAGTCCCCGCCCCTGCATGATAAGGTACACAGTTTAATAGTTAATTCCTCGAGTGGGGAGGACTCTGCGGAAGGGGAAGCCCCTCCCGAGGGGGAATCCTCCGCCTATGGGGACCCCTTCTCTTCAGAGATGCCCCCGTCGACCTCCATCGAGTTGGCGGCTGAAACGGAGTACTCGAGTGCGCCTCAGCCCATCAGTGGGGACGAGCAGAAAATCTGCGAGGCGATGAAAAAGGTGAAGGAAAAGGTAAGGCGATTTATTAGCAAAGACGAAATAAGCAAGCTGCTTCTGAACAAGGTGGATCTGGGCACGGTGGGGAAGGAGAGTTACTTAGAGAACCTACTGAACAATAAGGTGTTGCTGGACAGGTTTGGCGTGGGAGGGGAGGCTCGCGATGAGGCCCGCGATGAGGCCCGCGATGAGACCCGCGATGAGGCCCGCGATGAGACCCGCGATGAGGCCCGCGATGAGACCCGCGATGAGGCACGCGGTGACACCCGCGGTGGAGGAATGCCGTGTAAGGAAGCCCTAGATGGGGGAGTCCTCACCGGCGAACTCCTAAATGGAGAAGCCCCCCCGGATGACCGCGAACAGCTGCGAGATAGCCGCGTGCTGGACGCCTACCTGGACAAAACGAACAAAGAGAATGAGCAGCTACTGAATGAGTATAAAAAGTTGAAAAAAAACAATATCGAAATAAATGAAGAAATTAATGAAGACATAAAAATTTTATTGAACATGTTTGGGATACCTTATGTACAATCCCCATGCGAAGCAGAAGCACAGTGTTCCTATCTGAATTGCAAAAATTATTGTGACGCTATCATAAGTGACGATTCCGATGTACTTGTATTTAATGGCAAAACAGTAATTAAAAATTTTTTCAACAGAAAAAAAACGGTAGAGGTATATGAAAGGAAGCATATAGAGGATAAATTGGGTCTATACCAAGACGAACTGATTAACTTGTCATTGCTATGCGGATGTGATTATACGATTGGAGTTCACGGAGTAGGAATAGTAAACGCTTTGGAAATTATTAAAGCTTTTCCTACCTTTGACGATTTGAAAAAACTGAAGGAGATCGTATCGAATCCCTTTAGAGACCTCAGCAAGGATGACAAATATTTTCACAACGAGGAAGTTCACAATGAGGAAGTAAAGAATTTTCTGAAAAGTCATAAAAATTATAAATTTAATTGGATCTTTCCAAAAAATTTTCCAGATAGGGAAGTATACAAATGCTTCAAATACCCCAAGGTATGTACAGACATACAAAAATTTCAATGGCATTTTCCAAACCTCAGTCATATTACCAAATTTTTACACAAAGCGACTAATATTGCGGAAGAAAAAATTTTTAATGTACTTAATCCCATTTTGCAGAAGTATGATGTTAAGGTCAGAAGTTATCAACTCAAAATTGATGATTTTTTTCCCATCATTGAGAGGAAAAGAAAGAGCGTTGATGATTTGATTGACATTATTCGGGATACTCAGAAGGGGAAAAGAAGGGACAGCAACAGTGCTAAGAGAGGCAAAGGGGGGAAGGGCGGTAAGGGAAGTATTGGAGGTAGTCCCCCATTGGGTAGAGACATCACTTCTCTCATTGACTTCAACCCTGCGGGGGTCATTCGGTCCAAGCGCATGACCACGGCACTGGACCACATAAAGGGCCGCGGACGCTCCCGCAAAAGGGGCACCCCGGGAGAGACGCGGCGTTAAGCGGTTCAGTCCCATTTGGGGGCCTCCCCAGGAGAGACGCGGCGTTAGGCGGTTCAGCCCCGTTTGGGGGCCTCCCCTCGCGCCTTCCTTTTTGCCAACTCTGCACGCCCGTCACGCGGTTACGCCTTTTTTTTTTTTTTTTGTACGTTTTTTGGTGAACTCAGTCACACGGTGGCGCCTGCGTGTTGGCGTTGCTGTCCCCGCCCCTGTGCATGCCCACGTCCCTGTTGTCGTTATCGAAACCGTTACTCTTTGTGGTGATGTCATTCTCATCGTTCATGTGCATGCGCACGTGAAAAAAAAAAAAAATTGGAAATGCTCAGCAGTGCAAAGGTGAAACAGTGCAAAAGTGAAGCAGTACAAAAATGCAAAGGAGGCGAACATGCTAGATGGGCGACCTCAACGTGAAGGGCGCGACGCGCGCTGTACGCACCCGGCAGCGTGCACCCGCACGGTCGGCTCTCGCGGTTTTTTTTTTCCCGCCCAGTCAGTTGATCGCTGGCGGCACGTAGTTGGGGTCCTTCTTCAGAATGACGATTCCTTCGAGCGTGTCGTTGATGGGGATGTCTGTGGAGGGGGGGTGCAATGGGGTAGCAATGGGGTAGCAGTGGGGTAGCAGTGGGGTAGCGGTAAAGTGCCGCGAAACGGTGTAGGACGTGCCGCGCAACGGTGTAGGAAGCGGCAACGGCAGCAGCACGTGCAACTGGTCCACTTACACTCCTCCGTGGCTATCTCCGCCCGGTCCGTGTGCAGGAGCAGGACGGGCGTCACGTGGGTCTGGAACCCTGTGATTGTTTTGGGCTTCCCGGCTTGTCCGACGACGTCGACGGCCTGGACGGGGGTGCAAAGGGGGGCGTGTGATCATATGTAGGGGATGAAAAAAGGTGCAATCGTGGGGCGGTGAAAGGCGTGCGTGCGATCATATGTAGAGGGCACCAAACGGTGTGTCGCGGGGCGCTAACCTGGCCTACGCGCACCGAGATGGGAAGGGGCTCCAAGTCCTCGTTCACGGTGACGAGCATGCGCGGGTAAATGCAAGGCACGAGGTGGTACAGCAAGTAGTGGTACTTGCCCAATATGGTGGTCTTCAGTTGGAGACACGCGTGGATGGTGACGAGCAAGGATCCCAGCGCTACGTGGTTGATGATAGATCGACTCGAATGCAGGGGGTTGATAGTTAGTAGCCCTTTGCCCATGTAGAGGAGGCCTTGAGACAATCTAACAACAAAGGTGGCATTAGTATCTTTGCAATAAAAGGTTGACAGTTGTCTGAGTAGTATAGCTATTCGTGAGTTGTTCGTCCCGGCACCAACAAAGCCTAAGGACATAATCGCATGCAAAGCCACATCTGCGTCCTGGTCATGAGTCAGTTTGGAGAGGATATCCACTATGTTCGGCTTTGGGAAGGACGTAAATAGTAAGGCTAGAGCTAAAGGGACTGCTTTCTTTTGGTTCAAGTTTGAGTACTGTAAAAAGTGATCGATAATTCTGGTCGTCATTTCGGAACTGATATCATCCGTCAAGGCTATGAGGGCAATGTTGAGGATAGCTACACACTGGTCTAGATTATCCTCCACCTGGGGGTTATTCCCTCCTGCACCATTTCCTGCGTTGGCATTACCTTTCCCGTCAGCTGATCCAGCCTTAGCGTTCTTACTACCTAAGGTATTGGCCCGCTTGCCATCCAAAACAGGACCTTTCGGTTCCACACCCTGGGGAGTAGTTTTCCCATCAACAGAATTACCACCATGGGGAGGAGGATGATGAGGATCACCTGGTTTGGTAAACGTATCCACATTAACCTTCTTATCATTTCTTTTTTCTACCAAAACTTGTAACATTTTTTGGACCTTCAAAACGTCATTGGAACCAGCAAAGGCCATACCTTCTACAGTCGTTATCATATATTTTGCGATTGGGTGTTTAATGACTTCTAAGGCGGATAGAGTAGCTTCACATTTTTCTCTTGAACAGAGGAAGAGAAGACCTAAGGCGACTGCATATAATTTGGCGATAGGTTGGTCGAGGGAGTTACTGACCTTTTCTCTCTCCATAACAGTGTCAATGATGTATTCTGCAATTTCTCTATTTTGTGAACCGACAAAGACAAGTCCTAACGAGACGGCTGCGAATACGCTGCACTCGATGATGCATCCATTATCTACCAAAGGTGGGATGAGTACATCTAGGAGGTTTTCCTTCCCTGACCCAGCATATGCATATCCAAAGCCTAATATGGCTCCTATTCTTTCCATGGTATTTTCTGCATCTATGTGTTCAGATAACAATGCAAAAGCAGGATCACATTCGCTTTTCACATTGGTACAAGCTAACCCGAAGGCCATCAAAGAACCTGCCTTCACATACTGATCGCTGCTGTACTGAAATTTGTCAATTTGGGACAACCCTTCATCTATATTCCACATGAGAAGTAATCCCATAGATGCAGTTGCACTCATCAATCCATAATCTTTATTCTTAAAAATCCAGAGTGATGAATTAACTGTCATTAGTTTATCCTTACAGAAGGCAGCATTGACAAATGCGTTAACAAAGGAGGACGATAAATTTTGTTTTGCAGAATCCCACACATTTGTATTTCTTTTTTCTTCTAGATGTGTTTTGTAAATATCTTCTGGCAATTTGGGTTCTTCTACATCTAAGTCTTTGGCTAGCTTCAAAAATATAGAAGATAAATGTTCCCCTGAAGAAAGACTAGCTAGCTTGTTCAGATCCAAGTGAGGATATCGAATCATTTCTTCCTGGGTGAACTCCAAATGGATAGAATGTCTAGAACAAATTAAAGCCATCTGTTTGCACATTATCATATCACCACATTCAAAAAGGAGGTCCTTAATCTTATCTCTCCTATTTAGTCTCAATAATATTTTTAGATATTCTACATGCTTCTTGTGCTTCTTCAATATATGTAAAATGACTTCCATCAATTTGTAATATTCCTCTGTGGAGGAACTGTAATGAGTTATGTTGAGTAGATACAGGATGGACCTTTCACAAGACTTTTCATCCACGTATAAATGAATGTCATTAATTTTATCTACTTCGATCAGCAAGTCGATCGCTTCGTATTCTGTGTTGTGATTAAAGCAGTACGGCACGATGATGTTGACTAGTTCGTAAATGTGGTTAATCATGTGCACTCCTTTCGGCGTGCTGCCAGGTGCTTCGGCCGCGGGGGAAGCGGTCCCTAGGGAAGAAGTCCCTAAGGAAGAAGTCCCTATTGGAGCAGCCGCTAATGAAGGAGCCGCTAATGAAGGAGCCGCTGCGGACGACGGTGCTGCTCCACCTGGAGTGACCACCGCCCCAGACACAGACGACTCCTCCTCTTTTACACTTTTATACTCTGCCAACAGCTTAGTAATTAAATTCTTTATGTACTCATGGCCGTAATTCACCAAATCGCTTTTATTTCCCATGATGATATATTTGACGATGTTGCTTTCATCTCCTATGGTGGTAGACAAGGCACTTATCATGTTGCTCATTTTTTTCTTGCATTCTTCAAATTTCATATGCTCATGTATTTCGAGTAGCGTGTTGTAGTGGGTCTTTAGTACCTTCAGGGCTAACAGGGATGAGGTCAATATTCCACTAGTGTCAATTATTTCCTTATTCAGCATGGTAATGGATAGATTAACTACATCTTGGTCGTCATCGCGAAGTCTGGTGATGAGGAGCTCTAACTCTTCCTTTTTTTTTTTCTCTTCTTCATTCAGTTCTTCATTCTTGATTTTAAGGTTGTTCAGCTTTCTTCTCTTGTCCTCCGCTTCCTTGGACTTCACGGGCACCTTGATGGACACGGCCTGCGGAGAGTGTGTGTGTGTGGGGGGGGGAGAAACGATATGAGGTGTAACGGGGAAGAGGCTCCCTTCTTGGCCACTTATCAACATTGTTGAGAGTTTCTCCTTTGCTGATGTCCGATCCAATCGTCACATCGCCACATAACCTGCACATGAGTTGCTTACCTTCTTGTCCTCGGCCGTCATAGTTCTTCCTCTTGTTCGGTAGGCAGGAGAGTGGGGAAAAAAAAAACCCGAGGAACAAAAATGATCTGTACGTGTACGGAGTGGAGTACACGTCTGTTCAGGCAAAAAAAAAGTGTCGAATGTGAGCTATGCTTGCATATCATCCACACGTCAACGGAGAGTTGTTCAAAGTGAGGCAGCGTAAACGTCAGGCGTGATCACGTTTGTGGTGAATCTGGTACAGCTGTTTTTCTCCTTGACTTTCGCGACAATGGTCGGTGTGCCCGCAGAGGGGGGGGAGGGAGCTCTTTACGCGTATGCGCTCCTGTGGAGGGGCGGGCTGTTCTGCATGCATGTAAGTATGCCTGGGTTTGACTCCCCCCGTACGCGTTTAAAAATGTTGCCTTGAAAGGAGGTGTAAATTGGCTGTTTCGAAACAAATGAGCAGGGGAGGCAAGTTACATGCGCTGCGTCGCACTGATCGGTTGGCGCCCTGTGCGAGCAGTCGCTCAGAAGGTTTTCTCCTCTTTTCTCTTCCGTGTTCTTTTCTTCTCTTTTCTCTTCTGTGATATTTCCTTCTGTGTTTTTTTCTTCTATATTCTCTTCTTCTCTATTTTTTTCCTCTCTTTTTTTTTCTTCTCTTTTTTCTCTTCTTTTTTTAAATCGCGCTTTTCCAGTTCGGCTCGCGCTCGACAGGCATATCCTCTTTACCAGTTGGCGCTGCGCTGAGCCATTCCTTCGCTTCAGCTTCGAAGTGGTGGGGAGTGCTAATGGGGAGAAATATCGAAGATTGCAACGATGATTTCAAACACACGTGCGAAAATATAACTCTTCACGTAAGCATATTCTTTTGAGTTGGAGTTAAATCAGAATGGAATGGAGGGGGCGGCAAAAGCAGTGCTCTCGTACGCGTGTACAGGTGCACATAAAAGTAAAGGCATTTGCACGTTCGGCACATGCGCACAATTGCGACGAGCGTTCGCGTGCATGCATATGGCTACCTGTGCAGTGAGGAAGCCACAATCGTATGCATATGATTGTACGTGCGCATCCATTCAGGGCCCCATTACGTTAAAGGAGCGAACCGAATGGGAGAAGAATAAAGTAAAAAAAAAAAAAAAAAGATCGAATAAGCCACGAAATGTAAACGTTAAGAACGAACTCAACCGATCATTCCGCGCAGTTTACTTTTTCCTTTCTCCGGTGTAAATCGCCTGAACAAGTCAGGTAAAAAAAAGGAACACATCACATCACATCAGGTAAAATCCGCATTTCTTCCTCACAAGCCTGCAGTTGCACCCCCCCGATTTGTTGCACAGATACATGTGAACAAGAATAGCTGTACCAGTCCCTCCTGTTTTGGGAGGCATACATACATACATACATACATACACACACACACACACTTCGACCAAGGGTGTAATTCTTATTTAGCTGTTTGTACAAAGGATGGGGGGGTCATATTTTTTTTTTTTTTTTTCTCGATTAGAATGGGAAAAGAAAAGGGTAAAATGTAAGAACATTCCTAAGTTGACATTTGGTGATGAATAAGTTGGTTCAGTTTTTTCTCATTTTGCCGTATTCACCATTTTTCCGTATTCACCATTTTTCCGTATTCACCGTTTTGCCTACCTCTTTGTGATGCAAAAAATTTAAAATGCCTTTTTAAAGGAGCCAGCACCAACACCAAGTCAGAGGTTTCATTCAACTGAGGGGGGGAACACCAATCGGTGGCAACCGCTCGCCCATTGTTTGCTTTTTTCCGCTTACCCAGGGGAGGGAAAATATTGCATCTCTTTTTCGCATGGGTAGTATTTCCCCCGTATGCTTTGCCTTCCCAAAGTTGGTGACCCCCTTGGGCCGCTTAACTTGTTTTTTTTCTCTCCGTTTATTTTTTTTCTTTTTAACATTATAAGTGGAGGACAACTGTACGCTGAATTGGGTTTCCCCCATTTGTGTGTGCCCATTTTTTTGAGCCATTACCTCCTTTTGCGCTTCTTCCGTGCTCCTCTTCACGTAGTAGCGTATTCCCCCCACTTTGCGTTTCCCCTCACCCGTTGAAATGGAAATAGTAAACGAAGGGTGGGTTTTTAAGCAGTCCAAGTATTTGAAGCGGTTGCGAAAGAGGTACATGATACTGACGAAGAATTTTATCTGCTCCTTTAAGTCGCAGTATTACCAGGCGGAGAAGCCCACCGAGGTAGGGGTGGTTCGAAGAGCGCAGCTCCGTATGCGCTCCGTATATGCTCCTTATACGCTCCATATATGTTCCTTATACGCTCCGTATACACTTCGCACACGCGCCGCTTACGCACTGTGCGTGTGCCGTGTCCCAAGAGGTCACACTATTTCATTATGTCCGTGGGTAATGCATAGTTCCCTCGCTTTGCTGACTCATCGGAATGACGACAGATATGTGCTTTCCCTTGGGAAAACGCGGCTGTGCCCGTGCGTGGGTTTTCCAACAGGTGTGGCCCTCCGTAGGGACGTCCTCTTTTGCCACCCCATCATGTATAGCTTCTTTCTCACCCCCTTCGCAGATCTTGTACCTAAATAATTTCACCGAGCTGACCTCCCTGGAGGATCTCCGGAAAATAAAGCTCGTGGAAAATGAGTTGGGCCTGACCAACGTGCACTTGTTTAGCATAAGATACAATAACAGGAAAATTATGTTTGCCACTGTGGACAGGGAGGAGAAGCACATGTGGATAAGTAAGCGAAGCGGCAGCTTTTACATAGCCCTTTGAAGAGTCACCAGACACTCCATTTTTTTTTTTTTTTTTTTTTTTTTTTTTTCCCATTTTGGGCCCCTTCTCAGAGCACATCAGCAGGCAAATGATCAAACCTACAGTTTTGCTCAGCGAGTGAAGTGACAGATTGGTTAGCGGCAGTGTGCAGGTGCGCGATGGGCACAGCGGGGGTGTCTCCTTTGATCCATTTGGCTGCCCAGTTCTATCGCCCTGTCCCGTGCGCCGCCTTCCTTAAAAGTCTCCTTTCTCGTTACGCCGTTTTCGCTGCTCTGTCGTGGCTTCCCCATTTTGTGCGTAACTTGACATGACTCAAGTGTCAGCCAACGGAAGCGTAGAAAATCGGGGCGATGACATATACCCACGCGTACAAAATCGAAGCGATGACGTATACCCACGCGTACAAAATCGAAGCGATGAAATATACCCACGCGAAGAAAAAGAATCTCTGCGAGTCAAACCCGTTTCACTTAAAAAAAAAAAACTACATCCCATCAGGTTCACTTTCGCGAATCACTTCGGAAAGGTCGGCGTTAAATAATTATCATGTTTGTTGTTTTCGTCAAAGTTGTACACACAGAGGCAATTCAAGCTGAGGTAATTTTTTAGATCTGCCTTTAGCCTGAACAGAGGTTGGGGGGGGGAGGAAGACAATCGAGAGAGGTTAATAAACGGAGAGTAGTGCCATCGGAGGTACATATATGCATGTATAGACATAACGTTGGAGTGAAGTGAGTCATCTGCCCTGACGCGAAGCTAAATCGCATGCGTCCTAATGAGTTGCTTCTCCCTCACCTGGCACTTTGCTCGCTTTCCTGCGGCTCTTCAATTTTGGTGAGGAGGTTCAAAATAAAGGACTTGTCCTTTTTTTTTTCCATTTCTTTTTCCTTCTTCTTCTTTTTCAGCAACTCGGTGTTCTGTTCGTTTATTTCGTTCAGGATGTCGTTAGTCATATCATCGTTTACTTTTATTTGCTCGTTGTTTTTGTAAATATACTTGAGCTCCTCGACGGCCTTCTTGTTGCCTGCGCGGCGGGGTGTGAAAGGAGGTATGTGCGCAAGGAGGCATGTGCGCGAGGAGGTATTTGCACAGGGAAGCAACTGCACAAGGAAGCATGCGTGTACTTCCATACACACATGGGCACGTTGAATGCTCCGAGGAGGACCCCCCCCATAATTACCTTTCACCGCCCTATATTTTATCTCATCGTTTTTGCTGAACGAGAGCCTGAAGTCGTATTCGCCTGTCTTGTTATCCTTCAAGCTCTGATGAGGGGAGAAACGGCGGCCGCGAATGTGATGTGTGCGGCAAATGGAGAAAGGGGCTAACTACACACCCTTCGTCAAACTGCTTAACGATCATGCGTGGCGGAGTCTCTCCCTACTCCCCCGCTACCCCCCACACACCCCTACAGTGCACGTTTCCCATCGATGGGGACTCACCTCGTACGCCTTTATAGCATCCTTGAAGTAAACAAATTTTACGTAAAACATGTTGCTGTTTTTTTTTCCAAAGTGGATGCCTTCACCGAGGAGCGGCCCATCTGGCGGCGTGTGCAACGCGGAAAAAAAAAATAAAATAAAATAAAATATAAACAAAAAATAAGCGAAGGGGGGAACGGAAAAAGCCATGTTTCATGTTGTCTCTCCTGACTAGCAACAGAGTTGGTCATTCCCCCATGGGCACTCTCTCTTTCACTTACATTTGCTAAATATTTCGGTTATTTCAAATCTGTTTTTATCGACGGGGATATTTTTACAGATGATAATTCCATTGCTGTTCAGAATTTCATTCATTTAGGAGAAGCTCTGTTGTGTGTCGTTTCTACATGAGAGGGAGTCCTCCTTTTCCGATGCGTGATTTGCGCAGGCAACGTCGCGCATACAAAGCAGGTAGGGTCCAACGGACAGGTGTATGTGATCCGTATCGTATCTACAAACAGGTCCTCCTTAAATGATGTGGCATAGCAGCGTTGTGCTGCCGCAAAGCGCATTTGTATGGAAGCTGATTTATGTTCTCCCTCCTCCACCGCTTATGCCGCTTATCCCGCTTATCCCGCTTATCCCGCTTATGCGCGAAGGAATCGCCTGGGTGAATCGTTCGATTGGCGACGTGTCATTATTGAACAAAGCGATCGTTCAGCAGACGAGGTTCCCGCTTTTGTTACTGTGTTGCGTTTTGCTTCACTTAAAACAGTGGCGATGGCGTCGCTGCGTTCATTTTTTGCGCAGATTTTTCACTTAGCGAAATTGTTGCCACGGTTAAGCTGTTCAGCAAATGATCATTTCGTTGAACTCGTTTTATGCCCGCGAGTGAAAGGTTGAAAAGGGGGGCGCTCCGTTCGTGCGTTTTATTTTGTTTTCCTTTATTTTGTTTTGCTTTCCTTTATTTTTATTTTTTTTTGTGCGTACGCTCGTTTGTAAAGCTTTTTCGGTGCGCAAAAAGGGAATGCCCTTTTGCCCATTTTGCCCATTTTGCCTGCTTTACTTTTCCTCCCCCCCCTCCGTTTGACAAGCAAATGCTTTCACATTACTGATTGTGGTGAACTGGTGAGCGCTTCTCCCCTTTAGGGTAAATTGGCACTACGCCTTAAGCTTGAGCGGAATGAAAATTTTATCAAAAACGGGATGGCTAAAGGATGGGGAGAGGAGGATAGACTGGGCTAAGATCAACCATCCTGCGATCAGCCGTCCTTCGACCAACCTTCCTTTGATCAACCATCCTGCGCTCAACAGTCGTACGATGGCTCGTCTGGGGGAGAGCCCCCCGAGGAATGGCAAACATCAAACGTTCTTTTCACCACTTTTGATCGGTTTTAGTTCCCCCCAATTAATCGCCCTTCTTGGTGAAGCTCTGTATGACCCTTCAATTGGGACACTCACCCTCGGGCAAAGAAAAAGCGGAGGCACTGACAAATGGGCAGCCCAGCAGACCTAAGCGCGCTTCGCCATTTATTGTGGAGTAGTTGTGTGTCTCGGATGAAGGCACACGTGTGTGCATATGCGGATCAGTGTATCCTTTTTTGTTCATTTATTTGCCATCACCCCTACCCCCCTCCATCGTGTGGGCACAAAAAAAGATGAACTGGTCGTGGCAAACGGTCTGCACATCGGTTGAGGGTGGCTCGAATGAAGTTGTACTCGAGGATTACAAAAAAAAAAAAAAGCGCCTCGAGAGCAAAGGGGCAATGGTGCAATGTTACAAAGGGGCAACGGTGCAATGTTACAAAGGGGCAACGGTGCAATGCTACAAAGGGGCAACGGTGCAGTTTTGCAAAGGGATGTGCGCTCTCCGCTTGGTTGGGAGCACTGGCATCACTGCTCCGTTTCGTCTGCTCCGTCGGTCGCGTCTGCGGCGTACACCTCTTCCGTCGCCTCGTCTTCTTCCTCCACCGCTCCATCTTCTTCCTCCACCGCTCCTTCTTCCTCCTCCACCGCTCCTTCTTCTTCCTCCATCGCTCCTTCTTCCTCCTCCACTGCTCCCTCTTCCTCCTCCTCCGCGTCCGTGCTGTCGGACGCGTCGAGCTCCCGCCTGTGTTGGTAGCGCAGGACGCCCCGGAAAACGTCCTTTATCTCACTGAGGATGAACTTAAAATCGTTTTTGCGAATGCGCAGAGTGTTCACATCCGCCACGGTGTCGTAGGTAATTTGCTCAGAGTTGCTATATGCAATTTTAGAGAAAACAGAAGGCCAGTAGTCCCTTTTGTTCAGTGGAGTAAACCCATACAGGAGAGTATCATCCGAGTCGTTAATGTGACAAACCACGAGGTGGTACGTCTTGTATTTATCATTACAGTAGGACTGAAATGAGGAAAACATGTTGGAAATAAATTTGAGCTCAAATGGATGAGTGTAGGAATTCCTAGCAGTCTGAAAAATATCCATAAAAATTTTTAAGTTAGATGTGATGTTAATACTTTTTTTGTTACTCTCCATTATTTTTTTAATTAGGACACTTAAATAGCTAGCTGCATTTTTGTGTAGATGCTTCTCAATAAGTTTATCGTAAATTTCTGATTGNTTAAGTCTGTCCTTAAAAATATTGAAGAGGAAATCGGACGTCTTGAGACAGTTATAAAGGTATGAATCCATTTTTTTGATTCTGTTAATGTAGATGTAGATAAGGACGATTAAGAAGTAAAAACTGTCACTGTTGTACAGAACGTACGTTCTTCGTTTCCATGCGAGACTATTCATTGGTCTGATGATTTTTATGAAAGACTTTAGCTTAATAAGGATCTCGTTTTGTTTTTTTAAATCCAGTTGTCTGAAATTTCCTGTAAATTCTTTTATCTCGATATGACACATGGTTCTGATTTTGTTAAAGGTGTTCTTCACATTTTTGTGATCGTAGATGTATATCCGTTCATCGATTTCGAGGGACTCATTTAGAGACATGAAGGACAGCATGGGTAGTAACCCTCTCTCACGATCGAATGAGATAAAGTGTCCATTAGATATGTTCATCGAATCGTTATGTAAATTTTTTATCTCTTTGTTGTAATAGTCGTATGTTACTGCGTCCGTTTTCAAATAGGAGATTAGGGACACGCTCGAGATGAATATAATCGCGGAGGTGTCATCTTCGCTCACGCATTGGATGAATGGGTAAATCATTAGGCACATGCACTTATTTTCTTCCTTCACGATGTTGTAGTAGCTGTGCAGCTTTTGTTGCGCGTTTTTCTTTCCTTTTCCTGCTTTGGTCGCGCCGTTACGTCCCCTCTCTGTTGCGTTTCCCCCCGTTTCGCTCCCCCCCGCTGCGTCCTCCCCGGCGGAGATTCCCTTCCCCGCGGAGGCGCTACTATATATGGCCATGACATCTGTCATCTCCCCTTCGCTCAGCACCAAGTCCCATTTGTCACTCGTCTCAAAGATCTCATGGTAAGGTCTCCTATTATCGATAACGAAAAATTTCAAGTACCCCACATAGTTCTTACTCATAATGCTTGTAAAAAAATTCTCCACCAGGGTATACACATCTCCATCTGTGTTCATATGAGAGCACATACCTATGAGTATCACCTCAAAGAAGTAATCTCGATAGTAGTCCGTATTTTTGCAATACACATCCTCATACTTCTTGCAAAAGTTGATCAAGTCCTCCTTCTTCTCAATTCCGTAACTGAATATGTTTATATCTCTTCTCACATTTTTGTGAAAGTGCAGAATATGTTCCGTGCAAATGGAATCTATATCGTTGTAGTAGAAGATAAATATGTTAAATTTAAATTCCTCATTTTTTCGGCTTGACAATTCCTTAATTTCTTTGTTCACGCGCATGTAGTGGTTCACAAACTCTTCCGCCTTTACGAACCCCATCTTGGAGAGGCCCGCTTTAGGAGAGGCCGCTTTTGGAGAGGCCCGCTTTAGGAGAGGCCGCTTTTGGAGAGGCCCGCTTTAGGAGAGGCCCGCTTTAGGAGAGGCCCGCTTTAGGAGAGGCCCGCTTTAGGAGAGGCCCGCTTCGGGGTGGCTCGCAAGTGTGTGTCTCACACTCTGTTGTGGATGGACTGCGTGTAAATCACAATCACGGCGGTGTGCACAACATGGGTAAGTGATGTGCCTTCCCCCCATAAATGGACGCCGCAAGCGAGTGTATACTTAGGCGTGTCTGCTCTATGTACTGCTTCTACGTCTGCGTGTAAATCGTTAATTAGGGATCTCTCCGTGTAGTGAGCTAGCTTCTTCCTCCCCCCTTTTTCTTTTTATTGCTCACTTATTGGGGGTTGCCGCCCTCCCTGTGCATATATGCCTCGACGGCGTTTGTGAGGAGTTATGTCTCCCTCGTCCAAGCTAAAGCTAATTTGCGCACTTGTTTGGAAGCCGCGACAGGGGGGGGCAATTATTTTTTCTGCTCAAATGTTCCCTTTCGGGAGGTTGATTTATTTTGGCTGATTGACCCCCTTTGACTGAAAGGTGGGTACGCCATTGCGAAGGAGATTTCGCTTTGGGGAAGAGGCCCACGGGGGGATGTCATTCGTCGGGTTTGCTACGTTCGCCGGGCTTGCCACATTCGTCGGCTTGCTACGCTCGTCGGGCTTGCTACGTTCGCAGTGCTTGCTACGTTCGCCGTGCTCGTCGCGCTTGTCGCGTTTGCGCCGCTTGGAACGTTCACTTTTTGTGAACCCTCCGGCGAATTGCGCCTCGCTCCTCACGGCATTTCCCGCGTGCCTTGTGCGTTTAGAATGTAC
>NC_020408.1:637207-644278 GCF_000321355.1 Plasmodium cynomolgi strain B
AAAAAAAACGAAAATAAAATAATACAATATAATATAATAGATGTAACGTAATACAATGTAACGTAATACAATGTAACGTAATAAAATGTAACGTAATAAAATGTAACGTAATAAAATGTAACATAATATAATACAATGATACTAAATAAAATTGTGGCGAGTTTTAAAAATTATTGGGGTTACTTACTTTTTATGATCTACTAAAAAAAAAAGCCAAAATTAAAAATTCATCGGAAAATGTTCAAATAAGTATGCGCAATTTAGATGATTAAAAATATTCACAGAAAATAATGGAAAATTAAAATGTTATAATAAATAATGTAATGTACGGTTCAACTATAGATATAAATGCTCTTATTTTCCATTCAATGGCTTGCTTCTAGAGTTTCTATATATGTATAAATTTTACAAGTTTAAAAAAAATTAATTAGATCAAAATCGTTATTTTAATTATGTCTTCAGCATGAAATTTTGTTACTTTTTTTTTTTTATAAATTCAAGTTTGAGTTTTTTTTAAAAAATTTGTATATTTTTTTATCATATTGTTATTTTATTATTTCTTTTTGAAGAAAAAAAAAAGAAAAGAAAAGAATTTTATGGAGTAGCAGTTTAGAGAGTAATAAGGACCCATAGGCTTTATGTTTTATTATTTTATTATAGTACCATAACCAATTTGTTAAATTAAATAGAGTTTGTTTTTTGAATTTCTTGTTTTGGGAGTTTTTATTTTATAAATAATAGCCTTTTAAAGGATGGTAAAATGGGTTAAAAATAATAATAAATGGTATTATAGTGGTGTTGATGGCTTTATGGGATACTAAATAAAAAGGATATATATTTTGTGCATGTAAAATTAATTTTTTCAAGGTGAAAACCTAGTTTACTACACTTTTTACACTAGGTATGTGTCGTTATTAGAATGGTAGTTTAATGATAAATGAACGCGCCATATTATATTAAAATGTTCCAATTTAATAGAAAATAACAAAAAATTATAGATTTAAAGTGATTTTTAAAAATGAAAAATAACAAACGCGACTCAGAAGAATTTAAAGAGGAATGTTTATAAAAAATAGTTTTATGTTTTATGTTTTATTTTTTCGTTTTCTACAAAAATTTTGCATCTTCCAAAAATCTTCCAAATTATTATATTTATTTTATTGTATATATTTTCAACTAAAATGTGGGAATGAGGAAAAAAAAGTGGCGTTCATTTTTGCAGCGCGCTTATTGCAAAAGAGGTATGGGTACGCGCCTCAGCGAGAGGCAGTTAGGGGTAGTAAATACGTAAATACGTAGGTACGTACATATGTATATATATGTACATACATACGTACATATGTGTGTGTGTGCGCTTGGGACAGTTGGCGGCGCCTTCACTAGTTGACCTGCCCAGTTGGGAGTACCTCCTCCTTACCCCATTTTTTGCATCTCACATTGGTGTGCTCTAAATTATTATTTGTGAAGGGAGCTTCCCCCACAGCTGTTTTATTTCCACCCCAGGGATAATTCACTGACCACGTCAAATTTGCTTCAATGTTGTCATGTCCTGTTTTGTTTGCACTTTCTCCAAATGATGCAACAAAAAAGGGAGAACATATAGGGGTGGGGGTTAGACCTGTTTGGAGCCCCTTGTTGGATTGTCTATCACGGTGAAACGAAGTTTAGCAAATGAGAAGGGAAGAGGGAAATTCCCATCGGATGAATGAAGGAATATACATAATTAGCCACATCGGTTAGCTTCCTCACCTAGTGGATAAAAACGGGACTGGGTGTACCACATGCACATGCGAGATGGGGGGGAGTGTCTCCTCTATCTGTTTGTCCAAGGAGGAGATGCTCTCATTTAACTTGAGGACTTCACAGTGTGGGGTTTCGTTCCAGTTGCGCCAGGAGGGGAAGGAGCGCAATAAGGGGAATTGTGGCGTGTTAAGGGGGGGAGGGGTTCTTTTCTCCTCCCCGCTTCGCACCGAGTGTTGTTTTGCTTGCTTGGTTCGGGGGCGAAAAGGTGAAGAAGCGGCACAAAGTACACGCACTGTGTTGTGCGATGCTGTGTTGTGTTATGCTATGCTGTGTTATGCTATGCTGTGCTGTGCCATGTCCTGTTCTGTTCTGCTCTTCTGCAAGGGGCTGTTTTTCTTCCCTTTTGTTTTCTTTTTTTTTGCACAGGGGAGACGGCCTTTTCGGGGCCACCGACGTTTATCCCCCCCCCAAAGGCTCATAAAATATTCGTTCGGCCCCTACGCAAAAGCATACATCGTTCTGTAAGTCTCCGAAAAGTCAAAAAAAGAGGAACAAATTTGTGCATGTCAGTGGGGATAATAAAACGGGGGGGAGGGAATACCACGCTCATTTTTTTTTTTTTTTTTTGGGGAGTGCATGGGAGGTTTACCATTGTGGTGCTCTTTTTTAAGCGAACCTAAATTTATTAACTTCCTTTCCATCGTGATACTCCATCAAGTTGTGCCATTTCCTCCTCATCTTTATCGCGTTGGTTTTTTTCCCTTTTTGGAAAAATTTATGGAGAAGGAAACAACCTTGCGTGATGTCATCCCCCATCTTGTAATTTTGATGCGACGCCAGTTCGCTTCACCCCCTTTGGGGAAGATGAGAATTTGAGCAGTTTGTCCCCCCACCCCAGCCGTTTGGAATTTTATTTTCCGTTTTTTTCCTGCAGCTTTGCTGTTCTTTTCTGCGTTTTTTCGCATGCTTTCACGATGGCGGGTAACGAGCATGGGGATGTAAAAAATTTGGACCTGGGACCAGGTATCGCGGAGTCGATCCGCCGCGTGTTGCCCATTTGCGCTGCGGACGTGGCATGCTTCCTTCTGCCACGTGTTTCCCATTTGCGCCGCGGACGTTGTGACATGCTTCCCTGCGCCACTCACTAGTCTCACCCCACTTCGCATCACGCCTGACTTCACCCCCCATTTGGCATTCCCTCTCCCTGTTCAGAATTCAAAAACTGCAAGTGCCTAAACTTGTGCGAGTTGCAACTCATCTTGGGAGACCAGCTGCGGCTGACGTCGAAGCGGAACGAGGAGGCTCAAACGTAAGAGGAGCGCTACGTAGAGCGATGCGTAGACTGCTGCGTAGACTGATGCGTAGAGTTGCGCTTGAGCCACGCGTGTGCAGTGGCGCGAGGGGGCGATCCCAGGGTGGTTGACTCCCCTTGGCACCACTCCGCTTGGCATCACCTCACTTCGTATCATCCCACTTTGTATCACCCCACTTCGTATCATCCCACTTCTTATCATGCCACTTCTTATCCCGCAGGCTGATAAAATCCTCGTTTGACTACGCCAACAAATTCGCTACGATAAAAAACAGGAGCTCCATCGTGGACGTGCGTACCAACTTGGAGCGCATAGGGGAGCTACACGAGTACGAGATAGCTATGCTGGTGAACCTGCTGCCGAAGACAGTACAGGAGGCGAGGTACTTCATCCCGTCCCTCATTCGACTCAGCGACGAGACGTTGAATTCGATTTTGGAGCACCTCATCAGTTATAAGATGTACGTCTCGTGAGGGAGCGGCAGAAGAAGACGGGGGAGATGAAGCAGGGGAAAATCAAGAATATGCAAATGAAAAATAGGCAAATGAAGAATAAACAAATGCAGGAGAGCCAAATGCGGACGCAACGTGGCGCCCCCCCTCAAGCGTAGGCCTTATCCACGGCGCCCCGGGGCCCCATGCGAGACTTGGAGAGCGAGGGAAAGGGGTCGTTCTTGCTAAGCACGAGGATGTTGCTATCATAAGCAACGTACGCATTTATGTACTTAAAAAGAATGAGCGAGGTAATAATGCAGAGGGTCTCCAAGTGATGGTGATGCTGGGTTATTTGGGCCCAATTAAAAACGTGATGAAAAATACAAATGGGAACTTTATACAACTTATTTGGATTATCCTTAATGGTTTCATTCCACCAGTCAACAGCAATTTTGAGAAGGTTACGTTTGACGACGAAGTGAATCTGATCGATGCATTCATTCAACCCGTTGTCGAAGAAGTACTTAGAGTGTCTATCTAAGACACGATTGTAAAGGAATATATTCCCCTGTTTAATGGAGTGAATAATATCCATATAAATGGTCAGTTCATAATCCTGTACTAATCTCTTCGGAGGGTAAAGTCCTTTGTTCAAACGAATAGATATAATACTCTCCAGTAATTTTTTTTTAAAATCTGTTTTTCCCTTCCTTGAGTTAGAAAATGCCCAAATAAATTCCTTCTCTGCTTTTTCATAATCCATTTTATGCAAATATAATTTACCTAGTTGGTACTTAAACAGGACAATAAAAGACTTGGGGATATAGGAGTATCCTATATCTGTCGAGTTAATTATCTTTAAAAAACTTGTTGTTATTTGCATATTATTCAATTTCATGCAAAGCTTTATTGATTGAAACATGAGGATGACAAACCCTCCATGTTTTTCTATGTCTCCTTTAACTATCCCTATTTTGCCTCGAATAGAGTTCAGTACTTCTATTGTGTATTTGTTTTTCTCATTAATATCTTCGTTTTCTTCATTATATATGTCATTTTTGGTACTGGTGTTGTAGTAGGAGTCCGCCAAGGTACTTATCGTATTTAGGAAGGAGCAAATGGTTAATAGGTATGGTAGTAACCACAAATTTTCACTATATAGATGAATAAAGGATGAAAGAAATTTGCATCCTGTGTTGAGGAGGAAATCCCAATTGATGCTGTTCCGGTTACATAACGTTTTGATAATGGTGTAATGATCAATTATTAACTGTTCATAATTTTTGAGGGCATTTTTTTTTTTTATTTTTCCTTAAATCAATTTCTGTTGTTTCGTCAAAGATGAGAATATCTACTGGAAGTTGTGTTAGCTTAAGGATAGAGCTTATTTTGTATCCGTTGCGTATTCTTACGCAATTCTCCATTTCTTGCAGGAGGTCTTCATAGGTGCGTTCCTTTCGCGGCGGTCCTTCTTGCCGCTTCTTCCGCAGCTGGTTGATTTTCCGCGTTATGGCGTTTTCGTCCGGCGGGTTCATTTCGGGTAGGAGCGCGGGGCGGGGCGAACCGACGTGGTGGTGGGCAAGTCGACGTGGTGGTGGGCAAGCCGACGTGGTGGTGGGCAAGCCGACGTGGTGGGGGGCAAACCGACGTGGTGGTGGGCGAACCGACGTGGTGGTGGGCGACGCGCTTTAAGCGGTAATGGCAAATTAACTTTTAGTAGCCACGTGACCGACACCTTGCGCGGAGATGCAGTTCTCCCCTCGTGGCACCTACGTTTCGAAGCCGGAGGCAGTGTTGGTTGGCGTCCTCCACAAGGTGTACTCTCACCTGGGTTGCTAATGGGTTCCTAATGGGTTCCTAATGGGTTGCCCATGCGCAGTGGCTGCGACTTCTCCCCTCCCTCAACGGAAGAACTTTCACGCGCGTTGGTACGCGGTCACGTTGGTTAGCGGTCATATAAGTAAGCGGTCATATAGGTAAGCGATCATATAGGTAAGCGTCAGATTGGCACGCGCCAGGTTGGCGCGCGTCAGATTGGTAAACCGTTATGTTGACTCGCAGCCCGATTGAGGAACTCGTCGGTTGCCCCGCCTTAGCAAGTTATGCCATCGCGCGTGTAACATAATGCCATGCCAAGGGTGGAAGGGGAAAAAAAAAATCTTCTCACTCTTTGTATCGCTTCCAACAAGGGCCTCCAAAAAAAAAAAAATTGAGCGGCAAGTCGGCAGAAATGAGCTTTATGCATGCATCGATTGGGGGGGATTGAAATCTAAGCTGGTTTTTCACTCCAATGCGGTTGGGTTGGGGAAGTGGCAAATTGGGGAAGTGGAGAAGCGGGATCGAGGCAAGGTAGCAACGAGGTAACGGCACACAGCAACAACGCGATGACGCGGCTCAGCCCCTCCTCGGGTGCGGAAAAAAAAAAAAAACAGCAGTCAATTCGTGTGGAGGAACATCCCCCACCCCTCGGTCGAGAGTCACAGAAAAAAAAAAAAAGTTCCCAGTTTTTGACCTTCATTTAAAAAGAAGCAAAAAAAAAATAAGTAAACAAATGAAGAAAAAAAAAAAAAAAAACAACATACGTGTCGCGTATATACGCATGTGCACAGGCAAACGAATGCATACCGAGGGGAATGAGGAGGACAACGGAAGGGAGGAGAGGTGATAACCTTCAGATGGGGCGAAGAGGGAGACCTACCACCTCGTGCTTGGAAGCACATCGCCATGCCACCCCTTGGTATGCCACCCCTTGGTATGCCACCCCTTGGTACGTCTCCCCACAACAGTACAAACTCATTTTTTTGCTTTCTCCAATAAGTGTGTAGCTTTTTCTTTTCGGCACTGCTACTTTGCTAGCGAGTTGGTATGACCTCTCCTTCCTTTTTGTTTAAGCAGATGGTGAAGTGGTTGGACTCGGAGGACAACAGCTCGTGGATGCTCTGCGGGGGGGTGGACGTTAGGGAAGTTAGGGAAGTTAGGGAAGTGGTGGCGAAGTGATGGCGAAGTGGTGACGACGTGGTGACGAAGTGGCGTCCAATTGCCTCTAATTGGCTCCGAGGCGACGCTTCGCCCGCGCACGAACCGCGATGTTGCGGGTGCCGTCCCGTATGCACAGGCAGTCCAGCTTGTATTCTTTGCGCAAAAATTTTAGCTTTTTTTTGATGTGGTTTTTTATCATCTGTAGGAGGTCCTCCAGGCTCATGTGCTTCTTCACGCGCACGGGGATGTTAACGTTTAGGTTGCCTTGTGTGGGTGGGAGGCGATGGTGAAGCGGTGGTGAAGCGGTGGTGAAGCGGCGGTGAAGCGGCGGAGTATCAGCATAATCGACAGTGTATCGGCGCGCCATGGGGGAGCTACTCTCCCTGGGCCTACCATTCGAAAGGACGAAATTGAAGTGGCCCCCCTCCATTCGCCTCCGTTCGTAGAGACAAATGTTGTGATCCTCCAAGTTGGCAGTGAGTATGTCTACGTCCCTTTTATCCATACGGAAGAAATTCAAGATGCAGTCCTCGATGAGTTCTTCCGCGATATAGGACACGATCTGGAGAGGAGTGCAGATGGGTGTGGTGTGAAAAAGGGGT
>NC_020408.1:644408-659237 GCF_000321355.1 Plasmodium cynomolgi strain B
TTTTTTTTTTCCCGCTTAACCTTTTCCGTGGCTACAAAGGCGATGGTGTTTTTTAGCAGATGTTTTGTGACTTGGTTATGCCATTCGATTTGGCCTCGACTGTTCTGTCCTTGGTTCTGCAAAAAAAAAAAAAAAGGGATGAGGAAGAAAAGCGACGTGTATGAATAATGAGTTGAATGCGTTAATGCAGAGATCACAAATTGATTGTTGTAGAAAGAGGAGGCGTTGAATTGGGGAGAGGAGAGTCACTCCACCCTAACTCCCTCCTTTCCTTCCCTCCAGTGTACCTGCTCCTTCGCCGCTTCGACATTTTTCTTCAAAATGGAGTTGATAAGACTCCCGGATAACCCGAAGGTGTTTATTTTGCTGAAGATGTGGAGGCATCTGCGGGGGGATCAGGGGAGGAATAGCGGCTATGGGGAGGAATAGCGACTTTACGGAAGAATAGCGGCCATGCGGATGATGGTCTCCCCTGTGCGAGTGACCAAAGGGGGTTGCGTGAAACAACAGGGGTGAGATACTGAGTAGGGGACCCACCTGGAGAGCTCGGCCCCATCAGCCATGACCCCCAAGTTGTCACGCTGAAAATCAGTGAGGTGCGAGTACATCTGTTCATTCTGCTGGTGGTTTAATTGGACAGCTTTTTTCTTGTGTTCCATCGCTTTGACGTTTTCCTCATAGGTAAGCTGAATGGTAGCTTCGTTCAGAATTTGTTTAGTCATATATTTTGCAAAGCTTTTTATTTCTTCCTGCTGGTAGAGGGTACTCGTTTGAGTGTAACTCTCTTTTTTTTTTCTCTCCCTTTCTGATATGATTTGTTCATATAAAAAGGTGCCATCATTTGTGAGATTTTTTAGTTCTACATTTGATTCTGTTATTTGTACGCACTTATCGGTGCACACACTTTTCGTCACTCCTGAGGTTAGGTTCAGCTTGTACGCATCTACTGTCTGGTTTGTTCCATCGAGATTCACTTCGCTTCGTTTGGCATGGAATCTTTGTCCCCTATTTGCATAATTGCCCTTTTTGTTCTTCCCGCTTGGTATTTCTTTGGCTAGTCTCCCCTTTTGGGGATGCTTACTCACCGTTTCTGTAGCGTGCTTGTGAGTTTGTCTCAACTTTGTGTTGATGAAGGTGGAGTAGATAATTGATTGGACTGTCTCGTCGTCCTTCGCACAAGGACCATCGCCCCCAGTGGATGCTCTGCTGCGACTTGCTCCAATTGTTACATTTTTTTTTGGCCTTTTTTCGAAGAGCAACATTTGGCGAACGGCATCAACTCGACCTTCTCCTCCACCGAACTTGAGACTATTGGCTGCACTTTTTGAGCACGTCGTCTGATCGTTCATATTTTTGTACACGTAACTTACGCAGTCGATGTTGTTCTTCTCTAATGTCTTGTCGACGTTGTCTAGGTAGTGTTTCTTTTTCTTATCTCTAAAGTGAGTCTCATTTTGATTTTTCATCTTCGTGGTGGTTCCCCCGGGTGGCTTCACTTTATGTCTCTGCTTCGAGTCGGCCCTCATCTCCTGCGCGACCTTCGCTTCGTTCTTGCGCTCATCAGGGTGGTCTCCCCGGCAGTCTCTTTGGGGGTCATCAGCTTGGCGGTTATTTTGGGGGAAGCCTTTTTGATCGTTTTTTTGATCGCCTTTTTGATCGCCTTTTTGATCGTTTTTTTGACCACTTTTTTGACCACTTTTTTGACCACTTTTTTGACCACCTTTTTGACCACTTTTTTGACCACCTTTTTGACCACCTTTTTGATCACCTTTTTGACCCCCTTTTTGGAGGCCATCTCTCCGCCTTTCGTCGTCCTTCCCAGTGGTGAGGTCGCTCGATTCCTCTGCTGCACTGTGAAAACCCATTTTGGTTTCCCCTTCCCTTTTTTCTGCGTCTGTTCGGGAATACCGGAGGGGAGGAAGACTCTCACTCGAAGCGGCGTGACAGAGATGCGTATGTATATGCCTACATTTGTGTGGAAGTCAGAGTTAACTCCCCCCCGTAGTGTCTCTCTCTCTCTCCTCCCCAGCTGCGCGCTCTCACACTTTTCTATTGGCGGGAGTAAAGCGACTCACTCACTGCCCCGTACGAGCATCTGCACAACTGGCGAAGCGGTTGGGATGCACACAATGGGCTTATGCACTTGGCAGATGTAGACGCGTCTATGCGGGAGGTTGCCTTGAGGGGATGTCCCCTATGGGTGCGATGTGCATATCGGCGCGTGTGGATAGCCCTGCTGTTGCGTTCGTCCCTTTTTTTGTGTCCCCCGTTTGGTCGCTTCTCCGCTTCTTCGCTTGTTTGCCTTTTTTTTTTCTTCCGATGGGCATCCCCCCTGTAGTGCAGTATTAACGTGGGGCGTCCATTCACGTGTGCGAGAGGGGGATTCAAATGTGCAGGGCATTTCGCGAGAAAAAAAAGAAGAAGTTCGAGACAGGTATGATATGCCGCTTTGTCGATATGCCGCTGTACCGCTGTACCGCTGTACCGCTGTACCGCTTCGCCCACCGAGGGAGAGACATTCTAGTGACATTTCAAAAAAGGAGGGAAACAAAAAAAAAATCATTAATGAGCATTTAAGATGCTGTAATTAAAATTGCAAACTCTGGATGCTCAATAAATGCAAACGGTTTAACATGGACAATTTTTGAGGAAGAAGAGTTATCCCTTGGACACTTTTTTTTTTTTTTTTGCTACATTTTACTTAACTGCGACATTGGATGTTGTGCAGGGAGGGGGAGGAGTGGCCTCACTGAGAGGAAGTACTTTATCGAACTCGTCCAATTTCCTTACCCCTTTTGCTACATTGGATGGGAGAACTGACGAAGCTATTCCATATTGTCGGTCAGCCGTATAGATGATACATGTATGGGAGACTTGGCACAAATGAGCGAATGAAGAAGACCCCAAGGGTGTCATTCCTTTTGATAATTTTTTGAAAAGAAGGGGAGTGAAGAAATACACAAAATTTGTGTCTTCTAAAACTACCCCTCCGTTAGGACCCTTTCTTTGAGCAGGTAACATAACATAGCCCCTCCGAGCGAGAACCATGGAGAAAGGGGAAAGCGAAAAGAAGGGACTCTCCCCTCCCTCAGGTAAGGATCAACCGGACAGAGTAACGCATGACCATGTTGAGAAGCTCCGTTTGTACAAAAGAGGACCAGGGCCAATGCTGAGTTGTTGAGTAAACCTGGCAGGGTAACGATGTAAACTCTCTCCCTGCGAGTGGAAAGCTTTTCCCCCCACAAGCGGTACGAAAAAAATGACGACACGTAATGCGAAACACGTAATGCGCAATTCGAAACACGTAATGCGTAATGCGAAACACGCACAGGTGAGGAAGAGGAAGAAAAGGAACCCTTTGGCGAAACAGTTAACGGATCTGATGTCGAAGAAAAAAAGAAAGCGGTTCATGTTTATCCTAACAAAAGCACCTATGAGGGGGGTTACCTTCATGGAAAGAAGTCGGGATTAGGGAAATTGACCAAAAGGAACGGGGAGTTTTACGACGGTAATTAGACAGATGGGCGCCTCGAAAAAAAAAAAAAAAAGAGACGTACGCAACGTTAGGGCAAGTCCTGATGCGCTTCTCTTCTGTTTTTCCGCTTCTGTGGCAACGCAGATGAACGTTTTGTAATTTCTTTGCCTCTCCCCATTTTCTGTTGACATCCATTTCTCGGGCACCTCTCAAAAAGGCTACTTCCAAAACGGACAGAAGCACGGAGGAGGGTTCCAGCGATACTCCAGTGGGGACTTTTACTACGGAGAGTGGAAGCACAACAAGAAGGACGGCCGGGGCATTTACTTTTTTTCCTCCACCGGGGAATACGTGAGGCGGAGCGGGGTAGCAGCGTGGCAGAGCGGGGTAGCAGAGTGGCAGAGCGGTGCAGCAGCGTGACAGAGCGAACAGGCGAACTTGCAATCAGGCAGACGTTACATCGGCATTTATACTCTTACGTCATGTTATTTTACACATCACCTTCGCTTTCGCGTCACTGCTTTCGCATCACTGCTTTCCCATCACTGCTTTCCCAACACTGCTTTCCCATCACTGCTTTCCCATCACTGCTTCCCTCTCCACATCAGTACTTCGGCGAATGGTGCAAGGGAAGCCTCATCAGCGGGGCCTGGATCATCTCCAGCGAAGCAAAGTACACAGGGACGTTTTTTAGGAACCTACCCCAATTCAAGGGAGAGTTCCTCTTTGCCAACGACTCAAAAATTAATGTCTTTTATGAACAGACTTTGGGCATTTGCGGTTCTCATGACGGGAGCGAGGAGCACGTGGGGCTGTACTGGAGGTCGCTCTAGTGACACGAATGTGCGATCGCGAGGGTGGATCGTTGGAGGTGATTATCCAATATGTTTCCCATTTCGTGTCCCATTTTGTTTCCCATTCTTTTTCCCGTTCTTTTTCCCATCCTTTTTCCCTTCCTTTTTTTTGACGCGCCCGCTGGCCCACCTACCCTTTTCGCGCCAACTCCAAACGAGACAAGCGCCCCCCTCTTTGAATTATCCCCCTTTTCTAGTAAGTGACATTTGGGGAGATCGAAAAAAAAAAAAAAAAAACTAAAAGGAATTAAAAAGAATTAAAAAAAAAATACCAAAATAATACTAAAATAATACCAAAATAAACGTGCCGAATGGTCTTGTAGGAACTGCTGATCCGCGCTGCACACAGTGATGTCGATTGGGGGTTCTTCTCCATTTGTCTAAAGAATCCTTCGCACACGCGTTCGCGGGGATGTGTATGCATATAAACATGGGGGGTAGTGCCTCCTGGACTGATTCGCTCGCACGTATGTACATAGACTAGCCCATATGCAATTTAGCGCAACCTTCTCAGCGTTTCTCAGCGTTTCTGCCGCTTCTGCCGCTTCTCAGCGCTTCTGCCATTTCTTCCGCTTCTCCGCTTCTGAAACATGGCTGGGAAGAGACAAAGCGAGCCATCCCCCCAACTGTACACGGCAACGATAAGTGATGCCATAAATAGGTACTCGTTTATGGGGACTGGAGAGTACCATAGCGGGAGTTTCGAACTGAACCGGAATGTCCCAGAAGATAAGGAAGCCGCCACTCACAGTGATTGGACAATTATTCAGGATGGTACATCCGATGAAGAAGGAGAGTTACAAACGTACAGCTCGATAGTTCTTGGTAGGTCTCTCTGTCTCGTTTTGGTTAACCCAGACAGTGTTCTCTTTTTTTAGGTGCATATTTTATCCCCTTTTGCTCAGCGTGTCTTTCTCCACTTGGTTATCTTAGCAGGTGGGATGAATGAACCCATAAGGAGGAGGGTCACGGAAAGGGAATTTGCTCCCTGTAGGTGGAGGGGGAATATCAAAGGTAAGCACATCACCCGTTTGAATGGTTCATATATATCTGTTTATGCTTACACTTGGTGGAGTCTCCCTTTGTGTGTAATCCGTATTGGGATTTAAATTTGGGTTCTACTTTCTCTCCCCATATATTACATAATCACCCTTTTAAGACGTGTGATGCACACCACTTGCACGATTTCCACCCATGTGAAGACTCCCCAAAGGAAAGACCCATGGATGTCCTGCTAAACAAGCAGACTGAAAACGAAGGAGAGTGGACTAAATATATTTTAAAATTTCTTCTGACCGCGGAGGAGGCAAATAAATCAAAGGACATACAAGACATAGTGAACAGAATTGAACATGAGGAGATAAAGGAGTTAGTGTTGTATCACTCTAAGGTAGTTCTTTCCGAAATTAGGAAGATATATAAAGTGTTGGGGGGTCTAGTGAATGGTGGTGTCTGGGTGAGATGCAAAAAACGATTCGATGCTTTTTCTCCTCGTGAAGAAGAACGAGTGCACAGGTTAAGAAGCAAAAGGGGGGAACCCAATTTTAGGGGTAAAAAGTGTTACCTATTGAATCGGTACTATAGGAGGCTGTGTAGGATCTACGAGGAGGAGAATTTTCTTTTGCGGTGGCTATGCATGGGTAGTCGGGTTGGTGACGCAAGCGAGGTTGAAGCTCTCTCGAAGGGGCATGACAATATAACCACGCAGACCCTTCTGCGAAAATGCGGAATCACGTACCAAGGTTTGTGCACCTGAGTTAGATAAAAACGCATTCCATTAGAACCCCTTTTTTTGTAGTAACACACACACGATTGAAATAAGTATGTCCCCCTCCCCCCTTTTTTTAGCTAAAGTAGGGAGAACTTTTCCGGTCGAGATAAAATCAAAATGGAAATGGATCCGAGGTGCACTAAAAAGGGGTAATAAGTCCCGATCAAATCTAAAAAGAGATACTCGCATTTTCCGTTTTGTTCCACATGTGCACATGGTCAAGAAGCAGCTTGACGGTGAATCATTCACAGATGAAAGAAGTGGACCCAATGGAGAGACACAAAACAGTCAGGTAGGAGCGTCAAAAATGAGCATATCGAAGTGTTACATACACGGGACGGAGGCGGAAGTGAACAGCTGCAACGAGATGGCTGCGTCAAATAGTCCCATTGTTAACGACTGTGATGGGGATGCAGCGATGGAGGTGGGGATAAAAGGGGGAGAGGAGCAATACACAGAAGAAGGGGTTACTCATGAGGAAAAAAACAGTCGTCAAAATGGTGGCCTTGTCGGTGAAAAAACATTAGCAGTAGATGTGAAAGCGTCGAGTGGGGGAGACACCGGTGTAGACGTAACGGTGAACGAGCAGATGAGTGAGGCGGCAGGTGAAGCACCCGTGGAGGAGTATCCCAAGAAGGAGCTGAACGATGGGGACGAAAAAAGGAATAACCATCTCAGGGTAGCAAAAAGTAAAATGGAACAGATGCATAAATCAAATTTGGTTGAGTCCAATATGGATAAGAAAAATAAGTTAAAAAAAAAGAAAAAAGTAGAAGAAAGGAGAGAGAAGGGAGAGAAGAAAAAAAAAAAAAAAGATTTAAATGTCCAGCAGGCAAAAGTAGTTACTGGGAAGGAAGAGGAGAGAGCAGGCGATCAACCCTTGGCGGACATCCTAGGTAAAGCCACAGAAGAGACGAACGAGGGGGTAGTTCTTTGTCAGGAGGTCTACCACGATTGCACTCATTAGTATGGCCTATAATAACGATAAGGAGTGCTTCTGGTTTTTTTTTTTTTTTTTTTTTCTCCATATGGAAGGAGGTTATTTTACCATCCTTAACATGACTCATCTTTGTTTGAGCCCGTCAAAGGGGGAGGTATGCCCACTATGGAGAGTGCATCGTGCGAAGTTTAGTATATCTATTGGGTGGAAAAAAAAAAGGATAGCTGTGTGTGTGCGCCAAGCGCGTGTAGTTTTTACCTCACATGTGTGTACGTGCGCATTTGTATGGAAGCACTCGTGAAGTGCACACGTTGGGAGGACCTCGACTGTGTCACTCCTGTAGACGACGCGGCAGTGGCGCGAACGGTCCTCGTTCCTCTTTCTCCCTTTAAAACGCGTGCCACGGAAGAAAAAAAAAACACACAACGCAACGCAACAGCATGATGGCGTAACAACGGCATATCGTAAAAATGGTAGTAACGTCGATTTTTAAATGAGTGCACACAAGTCCTCATGAGACCCGCGCTGAAACGCACACGCGAAGAGAAAGAGATCGCTCAAAGATGTGCACAAGGTTGTCCGCAATGTCGTGCGAAATGTCGTGCGGAGAGGCCCGGGAGCCCTTCAGGAGGGACATTGCACGGATAGATAGGCTCATTTACGAGCACGAAAAAAAAGTGCAATCTTGCAAGTATAAAAAAAGGCAGTGCTATAGACTCCTGTCGATCCTGACCGACTATGATAACTGGTTGAGTGAGACGTGCGAAAGGTATGCGTGGAAGGTACGTGCGCTGCAGAGGGTTCAGACAGGCCCCATGGGGAGTGCCACGCATGCAGATGTGAAGTGTAGTAGACGCATAAGTGACTGTGCCCCGAGGAGAACCCCATGTGGGATATCCAAGCAGTATAGCCATTTAGCCAAATGGACGTCCGTCCATGCTAGGGTAGGAGAAGGGCTGCGTAAAAAAAGAAAGGAAACAAAATCACGAGGTGGGAAGCTATCGGGGGAGAAAAGAAGGGTGAAAATAAAAGCTCTGAGAAAAGCCCGAGTAAAGTGTGGACACAGAAGGGATGACCCCTCTAGGTGTGGTAATGAAAAGGTGCAGGAAGTTGCTGAGGGGGGGGAGCGGCAAGAGGGGGAGCGGCAAGAGGGGGAGCGGCAAGAGGGGGAGCGGCAAGAGGGGGAGGAGAATCTCGAAGAAGCGGCAGAAGAAAATCGCGAAGACGCGGCAGAAGAAAATCGCGAAGTATACCAGAATAAAGGTGAACTGCCAAGTGAAGCGAATCGAACGTGCGAAGAAACCGGGGGGAGGGAAGCAGAGAGTTCCGAGGGGACTCATCCAAATGGACAAAATACAGTCGTCGAAAGGGAAGGGGCACGTGAAGCAGTAGAGGAAGGGAAAATATGTTTAAGTGAAGAGAAAGAAAAGGAGGAAGAGACAGGACGTGGTGAGATGGTGCACAACTCTGGGGGTGAGAAAAATGAGAAGAGCTTGGAAAGGGTGCCAAGTGATATTGGGGGATGTCCTCATAAAGTGGGGAGAGATGAGGAGGAGAAGAGTAAGCAGAATGACGAAGTGGAGCTTTTGGAGGAGAGTAAGCAACATGACGAATTAGATTTTTCGGAGGTGCAGGTGAGGGGAGATACAAAGGAAGAAGGAGACACGCAAGGGGGTGGAAGGCCCGAGGGGGGGGAAGAAAAAGAAGAAATGGCAGAGGTGGGAAGGAAGGCAGGAAAGGAGAAAAGAGCGCGGAGAAGGGAGAAAAAGACGAGGGGTAAAAAGGGGGGAGATAAGAAGGGAGATACAAAGGAGAGGAGGGCGCGAAAGGGGGAGGGGAAAAAAGATAAGCAGAGGGAGAAGCAGAGGGAGAAGCAGAGGGAGAAGGAGAGGCAGAAGGAGACAAAAATGGAAGAGGGGGAGGAGAGAGAAAAGGTAGAGGAGGAGAAGCTGGATGAAGGAAAAGCGGTAGAGATGGAGAACGCAACGGAGGCAACGGTGAGTGAAGGAAAAGAAGAAAATGTGGAAGGAGAAAAGGAGCAGGGGGGGGAGGAAGTTAAGGAGGTGAAGGTAGAGAAAGAAACCGAAGAGAAAAATGAAGATGAACGAAATGCCAAGTTGGACATGGAAAAAGAGGCGATGGTGCAAGAAGGAGGGGAGATGCATACGGAGGGAGAGAAGCCGACGAAGGTGTCGGAAGACTCAACGATCGGGGAAGTCACGGAGGAAAAGATCGGAGATGAAGGAAAGGAGAAAGCGGACGCGGAAAAGGAGGCAAAGCTGGGCGCCGAAAAAGACGTGCACGCAGCAGCCGTAAGCGAAGCAGCCCCAAACGAAGCAGCCCCAAACGAAGAAGCCCCAAACGAAGCAACCGCAAGCGAAGAAGCCCCAAACGAAGCAGCCGCAAACGAAGCAGCCGAAAAGGACGAACCACAAAGAAGCAACCATGAGGACGAGCCGGGTAAGACAGCGGAAAACGAAATCGTGCATCATATTCTCAGCGAGTATTCCAACACAATTCAGTACACGAGTTTTCTCGATTACATAAAAAATAAGAAGGAGCCAGAGTAGGGGCGGAGTGGGTAGGAGAAGAGGTGGATAGGAGAAGAAGTGGAGAGGAGAAGAAGTGGCGAAGTGAAGAAGCGCCGATGTGGAGAAGCGCCAAATGGAAGAAACGACGAGCGGAAACACACGGGCGCATTTACAGCGAGTTGGTGCCACGCCCACATGGGGAAAAAAAAAAAAAAATTAAAAAAAATTAAAAAAAAAAAAAAAAACAACACCTCAACGCACGCCCACGTGGTATAATACTCCCCCCCCACACACACACTGCACTGGAGAGGTTAAGGGGCCGTCTACAAACCTGCTGTAAAAAAAACAAGTAGCCAAATGTAGCCAAATGTAGTCAAACCTTGTAAGCAGAATGAATGGCAACGATACCCATGGTCATAGTAGAGTAAGAAATATTTCGAAACAAATTCTGATGCATAATCTGTGATAACTCATCAGGAGTTAAAAAGGTCTGAATACTCTCCGCCAAATATTTGTAAGAGTCTTCACTCCTTGCTACAAATTTTCCAAGTAGAGGAATAAAATTCAATAAATATGAATTGTAAATCTGTTTCAATAAAGGACAAGTGACTTTGCTAAATTCTAAGCATAAGAATCTCCCTACAGGTTTCAAAATACGATGGATCTCTCTTAACGATTTTGGAATGTTGGTAAAATTTCGAATTCCAAAAGAGAGGGTAACTATATCTACTGAGGTGTCTTCAAACAAATTTAAATTTTCTGCATTTTGAATTACCCATTTGATATTCCTCTCGTAATTTTTTTCCTTTGCTCTTTTCTTTCCTACTTCTATCATGTCTTTATTCACATCACCTACGATTATTTCGGGGGTAAATCTTGAATAAAATTTATCAGTATGTCCTTCTCCACCATCGAAACAGATTCCTTCGTTCATTTTTTCCAAATAGTACTTATACCTTTCTAATATTCTAAAGGCTATATCTCCTGTGCCTCCAGCTAGGTCTAATATTTTACAGGTAGAAAAATTGTCGGAGCTTTCCTCTCCTTCGTTTATTGCTTCACTTGGGTGTGTCCCATGCTGCCTCGTCGCGCTGCCGGTTTGGCCTTTTCCGTCACCGAAGTGGGTTCCCTCGCTGGGGGTCGCTTCTCTGTAGGCGGCCGTCTCCCCGTTGGAGGCAGTCCCCCCGTTGGAGGCAGTCCCCCCGTTGGAAGCAGTCCCCCCGTTGGAAGCAGTCCCCCCGTTGGAAGCGGCCTCCCCGTTGGAGGCAGCCTCCCAGGACGATGCGCCCGTTTCCCCTTTCCTATGCTGACTTACCCAGTTTGCCTCACTCTTGTAAATTTCTTCTTGCATCTTGTAGCTATGATATTTTAAAAATACATCCAGCTCTTTCACCAGCTGGTCCTTCCAACAGCGGTGCAAGCGCAGACTCATCAAGTCATTCATCAGATCGTACTTGTTGGACACATGGCTGAATAGGTTGTACACCAGCTTTGACTTTATCTCTTCTGTGACTTTTTTGAAGCCGAAGTTGTACAGCCCTGCGGGGGGATGGGACAGGTGAGGGGGGAGCGAAAAAGAAAGAAATACGAAAAATAAGAAAAGTAAGAAAAATACGAAAAATAAGAAAAAATAAAGAAAAATGTGAGAATGTGTGAAAAAATATGCAAAAAAATATGAACAGGTCAGGCGAAATGCAGCATTGCAAAAGGAAGCACAAAACTGCGAACACATCTGCACACACTTGTGAAGCGCCTATGAATAGTGAAGATGTCCCCGATGGGGACATAGAGCTTTACTTTCGCCGCTGCCAAAGGAGTCACTCTCTGTGCTAAAGGACTTCAGTCCTGCCCTTAAAATGGCCCCCAACCTTTTCTCCCTGAAATGCCCACCATGGAGGGAGCTGCAAAACTGCAAGACTTTCATTGTGCTGCGGTGGTGATGTGTTCGTGTGTGGAGGAGGGGGAGGGGGAAGATGGAGAAGAAAAAGAAAAAGAACCTCCTATCCGTTTTTCTTTTCGAGGCAATCCTTAACGTGGTTTTTCAAAGAGTGGGAACGGATGACAGACAGAGCGACATGGCTGAAGGTGAATCCGTTCCTTGTCGTGTAACCCCCAAAGCTGCTTCATCAATTTGGTTTCTTCGCAACATAAGCGGTAATGCGATGGGTGAGTAAAAAATTTGGCGTAGGGGAGATATTCTCAGCAGGGTACTTTATTTTATTTTATTTTGGACGATAAACCGCCTCAGCGTGAGTTAAAAAATAAAAAAAAAAAAAAAAAAAGGCACTGCCTCCTTCGTGATGAACAACTGGATGGGGAGAAAATGGAAAAAAATTATGGTGCGCGTATCACATCCTTTTTCATTCACGCGTGGCTGGGTGGGGCACAACTCTGACCAGAAGTTTATGTATGCATGTATGTATGTACGTATGTATGTATGTATGTATGTATGTATGTACGCATGTATGTACGCATGTATGTACGCATGTATGTACGTATGCATGTACGCTTTTTTTTTGTTGAACTTTGGAAGGAACTGATGTGTGCTGCGTTGTTTTCCTTGGCCTGCTCATGCGCGCATGGCAGTACGTTGTAGGCCCCAAGGGGTACGAGGCGGAAGCGAGAGCGACGTAGCAACGGGGAAGAAGCAACGAGGAAGAAGCAAGGGGGGAGAAGCAACGGGGAAGAAGCAACGAGGAAGAAGCAACGGTAAGGAGCATGCGCTAGGCGGAAAAGCCCAAACGGTATGCAAGCGGTACGAAAAGGTTATGCTACCGCTTCACAACCGCTTCGTAACCGCTTCGCAACCGCTTCACCAACGCTATGCAAACGCCCGGAACGATACTGAGACGCCTCGGCGCAGGCACAACCCGGCAGATGCGCAGAAGAACGAGCAGTGTTTCTTACGGATACCTAAACCTAACCGTGAGTGACAAAATTATGCCTTACATGGAAGGGCTAAAGAAGAAGATAATATATGTTAACAGTTCCAAAGACTGCAAAGCGTATGTGCAGGAAATTCAAAAGAGTATCTACGCTGGCAAACTAAATTGTATGGGAGTGGATGTAGAAGGATATAAAATAGGGAGAAACGGAACAGTAAGTCTTATACAAATATGCGCACAGGATGTGTACCTGTTCGACGTGTACAAATGTGATAATATCTATCTCTTCATTAACTGTTTAAAGGAGTTACTGGAAGATAGACGAATCGTAAAGATCACACATGACTGCAGGGAAGACTGTTCTATTTTGTTCAACCAGTATAGCATTAGCCTTAACAACATATTCGACACACAAGTAGCGTTTAACTTACTTTTGAAGGAAACGAAAAAGGAGTTATATCAAATAAGTTACGACGATTTGCTATATAAATGCTTACTTTTAAATAATATGCACAAAATATATTTTCATAAAGTAATTTCTTTGGATCAGAAAATATATTTGAAGAGACCTATAGCGAAGGAACTGATTCATTATGCTATCCAAGATGTCATATATTTAAAGCCGCTCATGTTGAATTTGGTGGATAGGCTACTCCGTGTGTGTAAAGAAGGGGAAGCAGGAAGTGAGTTATTTGGTGAAGACGACTCGCGCAGTGTTGAAAACAGTGATGATGTGATTAGTGAAGGGACACATAGCAACTTAAGTGAACATAAGATTAACTTAATAAAACGTGTTGTAAAGCTGAGTGAGAGGTACATCAATTACCAGTTTTTAAACACTCATGTTAAAAATGAGAAAGAGTTACAGAAGGGAATGACTCTCGATGGCATGATCGTCTCCTGCAACAATTTAAACCTCTATGTCAAGTTGAATTTGAGCAGGACGGGTGTCATAACGAACTGTCTGAGGAACGAGTTCGAAATCGGGGACGTGGTTAAGTGTGTCATCTTGGGGTTTTGCAGTAATGATTACATCAAACTGGGGTTGTGCGACCCGTCCCTGTGTGTGGTGACGCGTGAAGTGGGGCGGTAAAACGCGACCCACTGGTTCATGTCCGTTGCTCTGTGTAATCCCATGCGAGTTTGGAGCAGCACTGTCATTTTACGCTCACGCAACTTTGTATTTGTTAACCCATATCGTTTGATCGATATGAAACAGCACTGTTTGATTCTCACTTTTTTGTTTTTTTTCCTTTTTTTTGCTAAATTCCCCCGCAAGCGTATCTGTGTGCGCATGTTTCCCTGTTTGAAAGTCTGCCCCCTTTGTTGTGAAACGGTCGTTTTAGACTGAACGCACAGAAGGCAAACCACTTCAGCAATTGGCGCAGTAGCAATTTGGCCAAGTGGGCATATCAACACCTCAACATGTCAACATAACTGTGGTGACATAATGATTGGAGGGGAAAAGAAAAAAAAAAAAAGCTCCCCAAACTCCCCATTTTGCGTGAATTGCCTGAACTCTTCATATTATTTTTAACAAATTATTGCTGTTCAGGTAGTTCATGCAAAATGGGAAAAGAAAAAAAATAAATAATCACAAACGACAACAGGTAGTTATGAATGTCGTATGCTAAGCATTTCGCGGTGTGAAAACTGTTGCGATGGGGGAGGACGCCTGGGGGAGTTTTGTAATTTTCCCACGTTGAGCTGCGTTTTCCTTCGTTTGTTTTTCTCTTTCACGTTTAGACACCTCCCGTTTGGACTGAATTCCTAGGGGGGTTTTAAAATTTGCATCCCTAAAATTGCTTCCTCCATTGCTCCCTCATTCGTGCATGCCCCAAATTTGCGCTGCTCAATTCTGCGCGCTTCAATTCTCCATTTTGGCATTTTTTCCCGAATGCCGCGCATTGCTTAAGCGTGCCCGTCGATTATTTTATTTTATTTTTTTTTTGCACGTGTGCAGAGCGTAAAAATGATGTTCGCACAAAAGAAAGCACACGACAGCCGCGATTTTGTGAGGAGCGAAAGAATGAATGAGCATGCGCGTAGCTCAGCATGCGGCATTCAGCACGAAATCTAGGTGCTCGTGTGCGTGCGTGCTTTGCTTGCATGTGAGTACATCACCGCTGCATGCATGCTTCGCCAACCTTCGCGGATACGCACGAATGAGGATGCGCGAAATGGGACCACCTCTTCAAGACACGTGCTTTCATTTTGGAAAAGAATGGAAATAATTCGCTTCTCAACAAAATTGGGGGAGGAACCGCTCTGGTAAAGCTACACCTCGTTTTGTCGTGTTAACGTGGCTCTTACTGTGTCGAATTGTATTGTTTATATTATTATTATTATTATTACTTTTTTTTTTTTTTTTTT
>NC_020408.1:660627-663154 GCF_000321355.1 Plasmodium cynomolgi strain B
ATTTTATTTTTTTCTGAAGAGTCACACGTTATACATACACGTGAGTAATCCTAAAACTGAACTATTGTTTTTTTTTTTTTTATTGAGCACGTAAAGGCACGTGAATTTTTTTGATGAGTGAATACGCGCCTCTCGAGAGCACCCCCTCGCCGCTTACACCGTACTGCGACGCAGCTACGCCAAACGCGCTTGAGCGAACGCGGAAGGTGTGGCCGGCGCCCCGGCGGAGGTGAATACACCTAAGGAGGAGAGTAGTGAGCGAGAAGCTCCCGCCAAGGGTGCACTTACACGCATAGGGCCTACGTACGTACGTAACGTTCTTACGCTCATACGTATGCACCTTTTTTTATGCGCGTAGTTCCACTCAGAGTTTTCTTCTGTTGAGGCGGCCATCTTGGGAGGACAGACCTATCGAAGACAGCACCGATTAGGAAAAATTTCGTGTAGTCTAGCGGGTGCGTCCTTTTCCCCTTCCCCTCCCCCTTTTTTTTTTTTCTCCCCCATTCCCACACGTAACACACGACAGTCACAATGAAGAAGAGCAGCAAGGAGATTTCCTCCTCCCAGTCGTCAAAAAATAGTGGAAGCGATGGCTTCTTTAATACGTCCCTAAAGTATGTATTGGCGGCCTGCCTGGCGTCATTCATTTTTGGTTACCAAGTCAGTGTGTTGAATACAATCAAAAATTTCATCGTAATTGAATTCGGATGGTGTGAAAATAACAAAGTGGAGTGTCCTGAGAGTACGTTGAAGAGTTCGTTCCTCTTGGCATCGGTCTTTATAGGTGCCGTGGTTGGGAGTGGATTTTCGGGCTTCCTAGTTCAGCATGGAAGAAGGTTTTCGCTGTTAGTGATATACAATTTTTTTATTTTGGTGAGTATATTGACATCGATTACGCATCACTTCCACACGATTTTGTTTTCACGTCTTCTGAGCGGATTCGGAATAGGACTAATCACAGTGAGTGTACCCATGTACATTTCAGAGATGACCCACAAGGATAAAAAGGGAGCCTATGGAGTCCTGCATCAGTTGTTCATCACCTTTGGTATATTCATAGCAGTGCTGTTAGGAATGGCCATGGGGGAAGTACCAGAAGACCAAGTAGGAAAACAAGCGGACCCTTTGGGAACTTTTCAGAAGACATGGTGGAGACTTATGTTTTTTTTCCCGTGCCTTATTTCCATCCTGGGCATCGTTCTGTTGACCTTTTTTTTCAAAGAGGAGACTCCGTATTACTTATTTGAGAAAGGGAAGGTAGAAGAATCGAAGAAAATTTTAAAAAAGATATACGGAAGTGATAATGTGGATGAGCCGTTGAAGGCAATTAAAGATGCAGTGGAACAGAACGAGGCAGCGAAGAAAAATTCCATTTCGTTAATGAGAGCGATGAAGATTCCTTCCTACCGCTATGTCATCCTGTTGGGTTGTATTCTCTCCGGTCTGCAGCAGTTCACCGGTATTAACGTCTTGGTGTCCAATTCGAACGAACTGTACAAAGAATTTCTGAGCAAAAGTTTGATAACAACCCTAAGTGTGATAATGACAGTAGTGAATTTTTTAATGACCTTTCCAGCGATCTACATTGTAGAGAAGTTAGGAAGAAAGACTTTGCTCCTTTGTGGATGTGCAGGAGTTATTTGTGCCTTCTTACCTACAGCCATAGCTAATCAGATTGATAGACAGTCCACTTTTGTGAGAAATCTTTCCATTGCTGCAACTTTCCTGATGATTATTTCGTTTGCCGTTTCGTACGGACCTGTGTTGTGGATTTATTTACACGAAATGTTTCCCTCAGAAATTAAGGACAGCGCGGCTAGCTTGGCTTCTTTGGTCAATTGGATGTGTGCTATTATAGTGGTGTTTCCATCAGACATAATTATTAAGACGTCCCCCACGATTTTGTTTTTTATTTTCTCCGGTATGTCGATTGTGGCCTTCCTTTTTATCTTCTTCTTCATTAAGGAGACAAAGGGCAGTGAAATTGGCACAAGTCCATACATTACCCTGGAGGAGAGGCAGAAGTACATGGGCAAGTCGGCCGTGTGAGCAGGGGAGGGAAACATTCGAAAAAAAGGGAAGACGATCTTTGAGGAGCATTGACGGGAAGAGCATTTCAGGCAGTTACGTGGATGAATCTTTCATTGGCTAGCTGGAAAAAAAAAAAAAAATGTGTGCAAAACTGCTCAACAGGTATGTTTTTTTTTTTTTTTTTTTTTTCTCTTTCTTGTTAATTGTTCCGTGGTGAGAGAGGGAAGAAGCGAAGCGGGCGCGCCACAAACTTGTGCAGCGGTTTCGTCCCCAAGTGCCCGCCCTCAAGTTGCTGGACAGGGCAGATCGGGAAGATGGCACGACAACATATTGCTTAGATGGCACGACAACAGGTTGCAAAGATGGCACTTCAACATATCGCAAAGATGGCACTTCAACATATCGCAAAGATGGCACTTCAACATATCGCGAAGATGACGCTTCAGCACAGCAGCGCCCGATCGACACTTCTTTACACCCCCTTGAGAGAGAAAAA
>NC_020408.1:663264-668447 GCF_000321355.1 Plasmodium cynomolgi strain B
TTTTTTTTTTTTTTTCCCACCTGCGTAGATACATATGCATAATGCTTATGTGTATGTGTGTGCGCGTGCGTATGCTTAGACATATGGACGTTTATCTGTGCCCCGCTGCAACGCACCCGCGGGTGACATTCCTGTTTTGTTTGTTTTCTTTTTTTGTTTTCATTTCGCATAAGCTGGGTGTACCTCCTTCAGCCAATCGTCAGTAATCCAGGCAGGCAACGCGGTAGCCTTACCCGTGAGCGTCTCATAGGGCTATTTTCACGCACCAGTGGGAGCACTCCCATTTAGGTCGAAGACCCAATCGCGCATGCGCCTTGGCGTTTTGGTGTCTTGACATCAGTTGGTAACTTCGCAAGGAGACTTTTATCGATCCCTTTTAAGGACCATTTTAAAGGTGTATCCAATGAGCACTCTCTTTTTGTGTAGTGAAGGATAGGAGGTGCGGAAGGCACGACCGTGGCTCTCCAGCAAGGCTCTCCCCATGTACGAAGATGTAACCCCGTGGGTTCTCCTGTCCCAATGTGCATTTGCTCCACCCTTAATGGATTGCGCGTAAAGTGGGAGGTGGGTCGGAACATGTGAAATAGGGGAGTCCCTTTCCAGTGGGCACTGTCGTTTAGAGGGATCATTCGAAAGGGGCAGGAATCCAACCAAAATGGAAATGAGCAAAACCGGTGTGACATGTCATGGCGAGATGGCTGCTGCCCCGCGGAGGGAAGCGGCAAACGTGGGGACGGCAACGAGGTGGTACAGCCCCGATGCGATGAAAAAAAAAAAAAAAAAACACCGTTCAGCGTTGCGCACATGGGGTGGACGTCGCCCTGAGGAACGCGCTTCCGTGTCGAAGGAGGGGTGATCGTTGTTCCTGTGTTGACAATCATGGGTGAGCATTATCCGTGCGTGTTACGTATACGTGTATATATATACCCACCGAGGGAAGGGGAAAAATTAATCCACGACGGGAAGCAGCTGTGTGGGGAAAAGAAAACCCAGCCAAGTGGAGCAACTGTCGGTCGCTCCCAGCACAACGTCACCCGCCTAATATGACATGCCCAAGCACCTACTGGTCAAAGGCGCAGTGTACCTAGCGGCACTGGCCTGGATGAGCAGCGCAGGTATACCGGGACTTCACAAATGGGTGATCCAAAACTTCCCCAGTTGCGTGAAGATAGTGGAGAAGAACAGCCTTCTGGACGTGACTCACTTGAGGAGGAACTTCACACATAGAAGGGAACATAAAAAAGGAGGCAATGATTGGAAGAAGAAACCAACGAAGATCGGTCACGTGGATAACCTCCTATTTGATATGAACCAACTGCTACACAAAGCCAACGTCCAATTTGTTAACGACGATCAGTATTTTTGCAAGCTCTCCTATTTAATAAGAAACGTATTGAAAAAATTCCCCCCGCAGAAAAATATAGTGTTCGCAATAGATGGCATTTGTCCTTTTTCGAAACTGAAGCTGCAAATTAAAAGACGAGCGAAAGGAAAGAAGGTGCATGATGGAGACAACTCAAACGATATAACATGTGGCAGTCCCTTTATTCAAAAGGTATCAACATTTCTCCGAAATTTTGTGACGTTTTTAGTATCGCTTCCAAAGTATGAGCATATAAAAGTGTTCATATCCACTGATAAGGAGGTGGGGGAGGGAGAACTGAAATTGATGAATTGGATTCAGAACTACGTAGGGGGGAACCGTTCGCGACATGAGGGGGGTAGGAGTTGTGTGGGTGGTCGAAGCGCGGCGGACGAATCGTTCGTCATCGTGGGGGCAGATGCGGATCTTCTCCTTCAGTGCTTAGCTTTGAAGGACGTGCGGAATGTGTGCGTGTACACGTATCAGACGTTCCTCGTAGATGTGGGGGCGTGGGAAAGGAAGAAGAAGGAGGACCACCTCGCGGGGTTGGGCCTCCCAAATGGGGAAGTCCACCCAAATGGGGAAGCCCACCATACTGGGGAAGCCCACCACACTGGGACCTCCTCTCCAAAGTGGAAGAAGAAAAAAATAAAAGTCCTGTACAACCTGAACACATTTACGAACCTCTTTTGGATGAAGTACCCGAGGGCCATCGACCAAATCAGACGAGACATGCTCATCCTGTTTATCCTAAAAGGGAACGACTATTTGCCGAAAATCAGGGAAGGAAATTTCTCCACCTTTTTTGAGGCCTATTTTAACATGCTAGACACCGAAATGAAGTTAGAAGAAACTGAGGGGAGTCCCTACGGAGGACTTCTAACAGAGGAGTATACTATGAATGGGCCCCAATTTGTACGATATTTAAACCACGTGCATAAGCTGGTGAGCCTGCCAAGGTACTATCTGCAGAGATTCAAAGATCGTGCAAATGAGGATGATAAAATTGGGGGAACAGAAACAGATGAAGAAGGAAGGGGTGTATTCAAAGAGCACATGTCGTACCTCCCACTCTCTCTTCTAAACGAACTGATCAGCAAAAGGAAAATAAATAAAAAAGATTTGCACATTGATGTGCAGAAGGAGGAGGGCTCCGATTTGTTCAGATGTACCATGACACAGTGCTACATGGACGGAAGGACTTCCACGTATTTTGGTTCCTCCAGGAGGAAGAAGATTGCCATGCACCTCGCCTCGCATGATTATTTGGAAAGCGAATTCCCCGCATGCATGCGCTTTGTTGATTCAGGGCTGCTCAGGAAGATCGTCCAAGGGGGGGAGCAAAGAAGCGGCACCCCGGATGGCAATTTGAAAGAAGAAAGAGAGTCACCACCTGAAAGGAAAAATGGAGCAATACGTAAGGAAGACCAACGTGGGGATGAGGCGTTTGGAAAAGAACAGTTGGTGAACCCCCCCGTGGAGGAAGAACATCGCAAAACGGAACTCCGGTTGAAAACCTTTTACGAGCAAAATTGTGGAGGGGAAAAAAATTACCAGGAGGAAATGAACAGCTGCGAGAACTACCTCCAGGGGGTCCACTGGCTAGTCCAAATGTACACACAAACGTGTTGCCTCAATTTTAACTTTTTCTACAAGTACGCAGCGAGTCCCTCTCTGCTCAGCTTGTACTACTTCCTATCCGGGGCGGGCACCCAGGTTGAGAAGCGGACCCAGGTTGAGAAGCAGACCGAGGGTGAGAAGCGGGCCGAGGGTGAGAAGCGGACCGAGGGTGAGAGGCGGACCAAGGCGGAGAAGCTGACCAAGGCGGAGAAGCTGACCGAGGGTGAGAACCTCCCCGACATGGAACAAACGGCCAATCGCGAGAACGGAGAGACGAACATCCTGCAAAACATTAACCTGAACGTGTTCAGAAATAACCAGGAGTATCACAGCTTCATAAATTTCTGCGTGGGGAGGTACGGGCGAGGGGTTGCGAAGGAGGAAGAACGAGAAAAAGAAGAACCCCCCCGTCAAGCTCCACAAAAATATTACTTTGAAAATATATACGACATTCTTTTCTGCAAAAATGCAAATATAGTGATGAGTCGGATCCAAAAATTGAACCAACAGTTAAAGGGAAATCTACACAGACAGAAACAAATTGTGAAGTATTACTGGGATGTGTATGCAAGTAGGATGAAAAAATGCTGTAAAGTGATTTTCTACAAAGGGAAGAAAATATATGTTGGTAAGTTTGCTCTCTTCCGGATTTCGTTCCAGAATGAGGACTCTCGCAATGGGGCAAGTGCAGATGGGGGAGAAACACTTTCTCGTGGGTTCAACATTTCCAGTCGTATGGGTAGGACGCGTGTAAACAGCTGCAACGTTGAAGCGGATGATCGTTCCTCCTTTCTATATGATGGTGTGAACCATGTGAGGAGAACACAGAAAAGGGGCTTCTGCACGAGGGCTATGGGCGCGTACTCAGCTGAGGTAGACCCGTCTGTTAGAGGGACCCCCAGGAAGGTGACACGAGTTATCCATGTCAAACGGGCGAGGAGGACGAATGTTGTTTTTCGTTAGGGGGGACGGAGGAGGAGAAGACAAAAATGGGATTCTTCTTAAGGGGTGTCCCCGCCTCTCCTTTAGGATAATTTTTTTTTCACTCCGGGGTTCTCAAAAATGTGGTGCATCTCCTGGGTGGTCGCCTACGCACATGTTTGTATAACTCCCCGTTTGTAACATCGCGCGTGCGTTCCTTTCCTTTTTTTTTTTTTTTTTTTTTTTTGTGTCCTTTTTCGTAACCCACGTTGCAAGAATTCCGTTCGCATGGCTGCTTCTGCCCGGGGGGCGTTCACTTCCCGCCCACTTGCAGCTCACTGCTGATGTCTTCAAAGAAGTGCCCATTTTTGTTTCCCACCCCGTTGGCAAATAGTTGCCAAGGCACAGCTGTGTAAACAACTCTCCAAAAAAAGGTGAAACGCTGTCCCTCTTTCCCCGCCAAGGGTTGGCTCCCAAACAGATGTTTTTAAAAATTGCATAATGGTGCGATAAAGAACGAGAAAAAATGCGAAGTAGAGCGAACTGGTGAGAAAAAAAAAAAAAAACTCCCCTGTTGCAGTGAACAGATCTCCGCTGCAAGGCGAACATTTCTTGGCAAAATGGTTGTCATGCGAGAAAATTGCAAAGATGTAGCTTTGCTGATATGGCCAATTGAGTGGCGCACACGGAGCACCCCAACCAAGGGCTAATTCGACGTCGTGAAGAGGGGAGGAGTGGGCCTCAAAATAACTTCGCTCCGGTTTGTTTTGTTCCCCCCAGGGACATATCCCTCCTGGGGCCGCGTTGTTGGGTGAACTACGTACAAGGTTGGGTAAAACGTGTCGATGCGATGATTCTTTTTCCATCCACCCAATGAAACACCCCCACGCGGAAAGTGTGCAAGATGGGTATTGTAATATATGCCTATGGGATGGGGAAGCATTTATGCCTATGTTTGGGTACTACCAAAATGTACTCATAAACACATAAGGAGATTTTTCACCTCAGCAGGCCACTTTCCCTCCCACACCAACTATAACGCCAAAACGGATAGTCGATTTTACAATCGTTTTTTTTACCACTTTGTTGAAAGGGGTCGTATATATAGGCAAAACAACGCACCGAAGAAATGAGTAGAAATTTGTTTCTACACCGTGATAGATTATCTTGGTAAAAAACATTTTTAACTGAAAGAGGCAGATTTTTTTTTTGTTTGTTTTGTTTTGTTTTTTTTTGTTTCTTTTTTTTTTTTTTTTTTTTTTTTGTTCGTTAAAAATTA
>NC_020408.1:668457-675597 GCF_000321355.1 Plasmodium cynomolgi strain B
ATTATGAACGTTCAGGCAGTTTTGGCCAACTTTTGGGGGTAGTCATAAAAAAAAAAAAAAGTGATCATTTTTTTTTTTTAAAGAGCCGAACGGTTGCGTTTTTTTCTGTTCACGAGTTGGGATAGACTTGTGGTGGCGTTCGTTTCTTTTTTCCTCATTTGGGGGTGGTTAAGCGGGAGTTTGGAGCGCTTGCACGGGGTAGCAAAAAAGGGGGACGTAGCCATCGTGAAAACGTCGCTTCTTTGTCGCTTCTTTGTCGCTTCTTTGCCGCTTCTCTGCCGCTTCTCTGCCGCCTCTCTGCCGCCTCTCTGCCGCCTCTCTGCCGCCTCTCTGCCGCTTCCCTGCCGCTTCCCTGCCGAAGATGGACGCGCTGATCGGCCAGCTGGAGGACGTCGAGCCAGACAACATCCTCAAAAGCGCGGAGGAATTCAAAAACGACAAGTCGGACGTGAAAGTAAACCTATCGATAGGAGTGTGCTGTGACGAGAATGGACAGTTGCACATATTTAAAAGTGTGCTGGAGGCAGAAAAATTAGTGCAGCAAAGGTACAAGGAAAAACCATACTTGTTAAGCAACGGGACGAAGGAATTTTCCCTTTTAACGCAGAAACTGATCTTTGGAGAAAATTCAAAATATGTAATGGAAAAAAAAATATGCACAGTTCAGGCAATAGGAGGCACAGGCGCCATTTTCATAGCTCTGCAATTATTTAAAAGGCTACACATTCATGAAATATGCGTTACGAACAGGCCGTATATAAATCACGTAAACATGATAACATCGTACGGATTTAAAGTTAAGTACATTTCTTTTTTTGAGGATAAATTGGTGAATATAAATTATGACGCCTTTTTATATGATTTGCGAAATTTGGAGGATGGGTCTGTTGTGATGCTGCAGGTTTCCTGCTACAATCCATGCAGCACGAACATGGAGGAAATTTATTTTGACCAAATAGCAGACATTGTTTGTAAAAAAAAACACGTAATTGTGTTCGACGTTGCTTACCAAGGATTCGGATCCCCCAATTTGAACGATGATGTGTCCTTAATTAGAAAATTTGAAGAGAGAGGAATATCCTTTGTCGTGTGTCAATCGTTTTCGAAAAATATGTCCCTTTATGGGGAACGAGCTGGGGCATTGCACATTATCTGCAAATCGAAAGAGGAGAGAAAAATTATGGCAAATAATCTTCGCATCATTATTCGCAAGTTTTATTCCTCCCCCACGATTCACACGAATAGGATTGTTTGCCAACTTTTGGAAAATGAAAAATTAAAATCCGAGTGGATAAATGACTTACGGGAACTATCTGAACGTGTTCATAAAAATAGAGTCCTCTTTTTTGAGAAAATGGAGTTTTACCAGAAAAAATATGACCTGAATTACGACTGGAGTGTGTATAAAAAGCAGAGCGGGATTTTTTCCTTCGTCCCGCTGTTCGCCGGAATTTACGACAAGCTGAAGGAGCACCACATCTACATCATCGACAACGGACGCATAAACGTGTCTGGCATCACGGCTCGCAACGTGGACTACGTGGCGGAGAAGGCGTGTCTTTGTCTGGCGGTCGAGCAGAGGGACCAAGCGGGGAGTCAAGCAATGAGTTAAGCGGAGGACCCCAAACCGAGGTGAAGATATTTTAAATGCCCCCTCATGAGAGGAAGGGTAAACCCATTTGGGGGAGAAGCTCCCATCCGTACGCGGCACCTTTCGCGGCACCTTTTTCGAATCGCGCGCGTGTGTGCAAGAGAGGAGAAAACAGAGACGCATCGTTCCTATGTGTCTGTCTTTTTGCTCTCCTTCATTTTTCCACCCCACATAGATAGAGATGTACCTTTTTTTTTTGGACATTTTCCTGCATAGGAATTATGCACACATGGGGGGGAAGGGGGTGTGCATCACGCAACATCGGCCTCTACAAACGAGCGCTCAGAGATGGTGATGAAACGAAAAGGGAAATCTTCTCCCCCCTCTTTCAACATTAATGATCGTCACATTTGCCGCATTCTGCGAATTAGTGCCGTTTTATTTATACGCACTTGATCAATTTGAGTAATTACTTATTTATCCTTTTTTTTTTTTTTTTTTTTAATTTGAGATGTGTATTTTTTCCTCTCCTTTTGTCCAGTTTGTCTCATCATAGCAACTAACCATTCGTGACATAAAACAGAGTTTGTACTTGCGGACTGCTGTGTATGCGCAAGTCCACGTGACGTGGAATTATCAATTTGGTTTTTTTCCATTTGGAGGCCAGACTCCTCGTCTGAAAAGTGGACAGACACTCCCGGTGGGGAAGCGCGAACGTCGTTACGATTTGGAAGCGTCTCCACCCTGGGGAAGCATTTCATCAGCGGGAAGGACTCCTACGCGGGAAGGACTCCTCCGCGGGGAAGCACTCCACCACTGGGAAGCGCCCCAACGGCTGTGGAGCCTACCAGAACAGCCTGTCCTCTACTCAACGCAGCCGCGGAGCGATCTTTCCGCCCCAGGATAGCACCCCCACCACGCGAACTTAGGAGACCAACAGAGGGACAAAAATGAACTCGGAAAATCTATCGCAGAATTTAAAGAAGCATATGCAAAGCTTATTAATAAGGGTAAACTGGAGAGAAGTGCGATGGGGAGAAGTGCGATGGGGGGGTGCACATGGGATGAGTGCGAGCATGAAATGAGTGGACACTGTGATGGGTGCGCGGTGTGGTGTATAGCCAGCCCAAATGGTGGAGAGTTCTCGCTGCCCCTAGGGCCAAACCGTCCACTGTTCGAAAGTTAAAAAAAAAAATTGCTAACTGATGAGTCTCCCATCGGATTACAACCTCAAAGTGAAATTTTTTTTCCCCCTCCTTGTCTGCAGAAATCCGACATACCCTATTACAACCAAAACAACATCGTGGATATCATCACCGGGGTCCTGGACAAATATTCGGATGCGAATACGAACGAAATTAATGTCGAAGTGGGTCTCTTTAGAGGACGTTCGCTTGTTTGTGTGGCACCGTTTCGCCTCGTTTATTTTGTTATGTTTTATTATATTTTATTATATTATATTATATTTTATTACATTTTATTATATTTTTTTTTACTTTAACTCCACGGGGGGAGTGCGTGCCCCGCGCGTGCACATTGGCTTACCTGATCGCCGTTTTCCCCTCCCACGTGCAGAATGCCATAAAAAACATAAAAGAAATTTTGGACAAAAGCTTTGGAGCCGGCTGGATATGCCTGATTGGGGAGTCTTTTTCTTTCAACATCTCGGCGAAGGTTAGGAGGGCGCGCTTGCGACTGTGTGACTGAGCGACTGCGTGACTGCGCGACTGTGTGACTGCTTGCCTGCCTGCCTGATTTGAGAGTAGCTTCTGTGAGGCAACTGCGCGACTTCCGCAGTAGTGGCTCACCAATTACGCGCCCCGTCTACACCATGACGTACCACTGATGTATTAGTGATGTATCACCGACGTACCACTGACACACCACTGATACACCACCGATGCACCACCGATGCACCCCGCAGGAGAACTCCTTCCTATTCTGCTTCTACCAGGGCTATTTAGCTATCGTGGTGTATAAATGCTGAGGTGGGAGGAGGGGAGGGGAAGAGTAGAGAGGAGTGTTGGCTCTCAGGGGTGCAAGCAAACACCTTAAGTGAGCGTTAAAGGGAGGTCTTGGGAAGCAGCGAAGTGGCGTAGAGTAGATAATAGGAAAGAGGAGAGACACCCGAGTCCTTTGATGGTACAGCGATATAAAAAAGAGAAAGAAAAAAAAAGAAAGAAAGAAAGAAAAATAGAAAATAAAATAAAATAAAAGGGCCATTTAAATGCACAGCTGCTCGTTGTTCCCCTGGCCTTGGGGAAAGAAGCAGTAATAGGGTTATAAGGAGAGACGTGAATAGAAGGACAGGCTGGTAGGTGGACGGAGGATAGCTCACCGATTTCGCTCTGCACCAAATTGACAGCGTCTCCTTAAACCTGAGCACGTTGCAACTTCGCCTCGTTAAAACTGAGCACTTTGCAACTCCGCCTCCTTGAATCTGCGCACTTTGCAACTTCGTGAGAAGCACCCCCAGGAGCGAAAAAAACGATGCATGGAGGTGACCCCTTTGGACAGACATATGCACAGAAAACGGGAAAGAAATTGGAAGGGGGGAACTCCTCTCCTTATCAACACAAAAGAAACGAAGAAAACGGGTGGAGAGAAAAATATAACACAGTTAAACTTGGAGAAATGCGAACAGGCATCTATTTTACTTGACAATCTGAGCACATTTGAGGAGATGGGTAGTACCATCGAAGAAGGGAGATGTTATAAAGATAACTCCGTCGATCATGCGTCTTTGTTTAATTGGCAAATGAGGAGGGTGGAGGAGAAGAAGAAGTTCCCCTTTAGTGGAAAACTCACAGAAGAAAATTTGATCTCCGATTTGTACAGATATGTAGGTGTGCCTGGGGGTGACTCTGAGTGTATTCCCTATAAAAGGGGTATCCCCAGAAGGGGAGAAAATATGAGTTACTTTTCCCACACGGATGATGGAGAAGAGGTGTCAAGCGAGAGTTACAAAAGGGGAGAGGCAAAAGGAAGACATTCACCAAGAAGTGACTCCATCGTAAAACACTACAACGAGAATATACAAACAGCATGTCCTAAAGAAGGATACAATGTTAAGGAAAAAAAAAGGATGAATGTAAATAAATATGTGTTCAATTTGAGGACAGCTAGGAAAGAACGGATAAAAGAGAAAAAAGGAAGTTGTAATAACACAGAAAGGATCATTACGTATGTAAAGAAATGCGATAGAGATGTGATAGACTATCGGAAGGAAAAGAAGCTGAAGGAACAAACACGGATGCATGAGGAGGAAAAGGAAAAAATGAAAACGAACTTCGAAGAGATGATAAAAGACATGACAGAAAAATATCAAACACAGGAAGAAAAAAAAAAAAATTAATAAATAACATTTATTGCAAGTATATGAACATGAGAAATGAGTTCAACAAAATGAAGAGCATAACTGAAAATGTAAAATATGAAAATAAAAAATTCAAAGAGGAAGTAAACAGATTAACTACCAACCCTGTGGAGAGGACCCTCCTGGATTGTTATAAAAGCAAGCTAGACGAGTATATAGCCTTAGCTAACTGTAAGGGGAATAAGATTCAGCAGTTGGAGAGGGAAGTGATATCTGTGAGGACCTCCGCAGAGTTACTCTCCAAAAAAAATGCAACTCTGACGGAGGATAAGAAACGCTTACTCAAGGGCAGTGAGAATTTGAAGAGGGACAACATACAGCTGCAAACCGAATTGGAAAATGCAAGACGGGAGAATCAGCAACTGAGAGATGAACTCTTTTATAAGGATATGAAAATGAACTACCTGGTCAGCATCTTGAACGTGGTCGATGAGACCATCCTGGGTGACGGCGGGGGGGGAGCGACTCAAAGAGTGGGAGCTGCCCAAAGGAGAGGAGCTGCTCATAAGGGGGGCCCCGAAGGGAATCACCAAACAGACAAGCATCCCGCTATGAGCGGTGCGAAAAAGACTGCCCAACGTGACACGAAACCGGAGGGATGTGCCATCCAAAAGATGAACAAAAAAATATTGATCAAATCGATCGTCCAAAAAATAAAGGACATAAATAAGAAGATCCACAAAGAGGGGGATACAGTGGGAGCGTTACCAAGCAACGTGGAGGTCGTAGAAGAGGAGACATCCGCAGAGGTCATCACACGGAAGGACAAACACGAGGGGGGGAGAAACCAAAGTGACAGTCGTCAACTAATGGAAGCCTATTTCAATTGCAACTTTACGCTCAACGAGAGTGCACGGGATGGCTCAACGGGGGAAAATACACACGCAGCTTTTTTCGTGAATGGTGGTAACGCGGGGGGGAAGCCTTTTAACCACTGTACAGATCAGCTGGACCAAGTGGGGAACGACCCTAGCGCTGTTGCCTCGGTGACGGGGGAGGACGGAGCAGAACCGAGTCACGGCGCGGAGTAGAGATGAATGACGCGCAGATCAAATGGCATCGTGTAAGGGTGACCATGGCATCTCTCCCTCTCACCATTTTGGTAAAAAAAATGACCACAATTGTTCGTTTCTTTTGCACCTCAAAATGGGTAAAGCTTACTTTTGTGCGTTTAATTTTAAAGTTTTTTTTTTTTTTTTTTTTTTTTTTTTTTTTATATTTGCCTGCACTCTTGAAGGAGCGTGCGCAGGGGCGTATATATATGTACGTATAAATGCACACATAAAAATCAAATTAATTGGTGAACACGTGGGGGTCTGTCTATCTACACCTCTGAATTATGGGGGACGGGCATCGCCGGCCGTTCTTCTGTGCAGGTGTTTGCGCCCGGTTCGGCGGGCACGCAAAGCGCACATGAGGATAAGCATGAAGATAAGCGTGAGGATAAGCGTGAGGATAAGCGTGAGGATAAACGTGAGGATAAACGTGAGGGTAAACGTGAGGATAAACGTGCGGGTACGCATAAGGATACAAACACATACTCATATACACATATGCACAACGCGGGGGGGGGAGCTAAAGGTGATAGAGAGGGGGATCCCCTCTCCAATACATATACACGCAAAAATGTTTTTAAAATTAAAGCTTTATCATAGTAGTAATTACGAAGGGGGAAAAAAAAAAAAAAAAAAAAGGCATAAAATCTAAGATATGTTTTTTTTTTTTCTTTTTTCTTTTTCTTAAAAAGGAGAAAGCTTTGTAAAATTTTATAAATAAACATTAAATCTTATACAAAAAAAAAAAAAGACAAAGAAAACGATAAAATAGATATAATAAACGAAGATGGGCTAACGTGAGAGAAATAAGCTGACGTGAAATAAAATCTGCTGCAGCCAGCGACTTGTAACTGTCGCAGCAGTGGGGGGTGGCATCGTTTTTGCTCTTTCGTTAAAATGTCAGGGTGTGAAAAAGGGGTAAAAAAAAAAACACATTATTTTGTTTTACTTTGCTTTGCTTTATTTTGCTTTACTTCGCTTTATTTTGCTTTACTTTGCTTTATTTTGCTTTACTTTGCTTTATTTTGCTTTACTTTGCTTTATTTTGCTTTACTTTGCTTTATTTCACTTTATTTTACTTTGCTTTATTTTACTTTATTTATTTATTTACTTTTTTT
>NC_020408.1:675797-677975 GCF_000321355.1 Plasmodium cynomolgi strain B
GGTTGGTTGGCTGCTTTTTTTTTTGCCTCTACTCGTTTTGCGTTGGCTCGGAAGACGTGGGACCTACCTCGATGATCTCTTTAGCTAACAAATTAGCCTTTTCCGTTGTTTCCTTCAATTTTGTTTCCTTCTGCTTTTGCTTCTTCGCCTGGTTCTTCAGTTCTTCCTTCTTCTTCTTTTCTTCATCCGCCTTGATTTTGTTGTGGTGGAAGATTCGGTAGGCGTCCGAGATGATGGTTTCGCCTGTGGGGGGGGGAGCGGTTACGGGGTTAGCAAACGAGGCGGCACGGACTGGGCACACCCTGTGTGTGTGTATGTGCGTGTGTGTATGCATATATGCATGTATGTATATATGCATGTATGTATGTGTGTATGTATGGGGCGGTGATTTCCCTAGACATTTCCAGCAGGTAAAAACAAAGCGGAGGGAGGGTGACACCCCTCCTGCAAGTCACCGTAAGGGGAAGGGTCTCTCTTTTTGTTTTGCTTTCTTTTGGATTACCCCATCTTGGAGATAAGCAGTTGGCCTCATAAATGATCATATTGAATTCTTCTAAAAACTCTTCACATTGCTGCAGGGCGGGGGGGTGCCAAAAAAAAAAATCACATAAGTGTGACATGAGAGTAGCATGAGAGTAGCATAGGTTCGGCATAGGTGTGGCATACGTATAACATAAGTGTAGCATATACACATGTGCGTATAAAACCAAATGGGGTAGGCCCCCGCGGCGCAGGAGGGGAGAGTCCCGGCAGGAGCCCGGGCCGAAATTCCGGTCGTTGCTCTTACCCCGTCCAGCTCCTTGGACATGTTATCATCAATGTAGTAGTTGTTGTACAAGCGGTGCTTTTTATTTTTGTCTTGAAATATTTTGTTGCATATGGGGAGGAAGTAGATGGCCTTCTTAAGCAGCAGCACCTTAAGCTTCACGATGTCTTCATTGGGTAGTTTTCTGCTCGTTAGGAGTGAAGGTGTCAGGAGTGAAGGTGTTAGGAGTGAAGGTGTTAGACGTAAACGCGTTAGACGTGAACACGTTAGACGTGAACACATTACACTCGGGGCGTGTAATAAGACACTCGAACTGCGAGTCACACCCGCTGTTGGCGGTAGCCAGGCACGAACGTACCTCATCCAGTTGAAGCGAGGGTCACAGAGCTCGCTGTCCTTGGCATACTTCTGATCATTGTAAATATCATCCAGCAGGCTCTCAAAGTATTGCTCGTTTTTTCTGTCCAACTCATGTGAGTCCGAATTCAGCTCTTCCAAAATATCCGTGTTGTAATTGACCTCAATCTTCCTCTCAACTTTGAGGTAGTATTTGTATTTTTCGATTTCATATTTCTTGGAGAAATTTTCATATGCTTGAAATTGTTTATTTTCATATCTTAAACAGTTAAAAAATTCATTTCTTTTGTTTTTTGTGAATAAAGGTACATACGCTTTTATATATAAAACAAGAAAATGCGATGAATGGAATTACAACAAAAATGAGATATAAGAATATCATTTTTTTTACTTGGGAGATCGTAAAAAAAAAAAAGAGGGACTTGTTTTTTTGTGTGCATGCAAATCAGAACAAATTCGTTTCTTGTTTTGCCTGTGACATAGTTGGCGAATCAGTAGGACTTCAAAGGGGCAGCAAAGGGGCTACAAGAGAGGAGGCTACAAATGGGACTACAAATAGGGCTACAAATGGGGCTACAAATGGGGCTACAGAGAGGCGCTGTAGAATGGCACTCCACGTGGCACTCTCAACAGCGCAGAGGCAGCATGTGTTGGGTCACACAAAATGGACGAACTGGCACGAAGGCGAAGGGACGCGCAAAACCACAAACGCAAAAAAAAAAAAAAAAAAACGAACCCCTAGTACGGCATAACGATAAAGCCTAGAACATGCTGGTGGCAAAAATCAAACCGTACAAATGGCCCCACGAAGGTATGATGAACGAACATAGGCCTAAAAGGAGAACACAGCTGTAGCATTGCACAAATGCATCACAGCGTAACAGCGTAACAGTGCAACTGCGTAACAGCGTAACAGCGTAACAGCGTAACTGCGTAATTGCGCAACTACGTAACTGGGTAACTACATAACAGCATGATCGCGCAAATGGAATTAATTATACGTGTACGAATGGGCAAAACACAAAAATGATGGAATTCGAAATGATTAGAAAAAA
>NC_020408.1:679795-695400 GCF_000321355.1 Plasmodium cynomolgi strain B
GGGAAATAAAAAGTAAAATATGGGGAGGCAAAAGGGAAAAAAAATGCAACCGATAATCTTCACTCTTGTATGCATTTTTTTCTTCCCGTTTGACACCCCAGTTTTAACTTTTTATTTTTGTCCGCCTTCCTCCTTTCACATGGGAATTGTTCGTCCATCCCGCACAGTTTTGGCCAACTGCGGCGCCATTTTTCGCGCTTGGGCGATTTTTACGCAGCTTCCCCCTTTGGTCTGCGCGTCAGTAAGCCATCCGTGCGCGTGCGCGGGCGTACAGATGGGCCATCAGATGGGCCAACAGGTGGGACAACAAATGGATTGAACATATGGGAGAACATACGAATGTACGGGCGTACGCATTTGTATATAACCCGTATGCATATGCGAGCTTCACATGCGCCAACGGGTGAAGAATATCCCTGTCATTCTGTTCAGTCCACTGCCCCCCTGCGTTCTTTTTAAAGCGCATACATGCACCGTGCATGCGCGAATTGTTTTTTATATTTTTTTTTTTTTTTTTTTTTTGGTGAGTTAAAAAGCAGTTCCAGTCAATTTAAGGTAAGAAAAAAAAAAAAAGGCGAAAAAAGTAAAAAAAGCAAAAAAAGCAAATAAAGCAAAAAAAGCAAATAAAGCAAAAAAAGCAAAAAAAAAAAAAAAAAAAAAAGGCGGCAAATTAGGATGAAGCGCAGGTTTTCCTTTACTGTAAAGGATTTTTCATTCGTGCCACAGGACGCACGTAAGTATTTATATTTCCCCTTCCGCTTTTTGTTTTCCTTGATTTTACATTTCCCGTTTGGCACCTTCTGTTGCGCAATGCGTGTCACGTCAGTTGCGTAATGCGTGCCATGCCCATCGCGGCAGCAGCTTTTGATTCTTCCATTTTCTTGTATATATGCTATATACTTGAAGAAGCACAGTTTATTTGATATGAAACCTCTTTTTTGTTTTTAATTCGGCATGCACGCCCCCCTATGGGCATTTACTACGTATAAGCGCATGCTTTCCAACCGTCTGCTTGTGTGCATATATTTTTTTTGTGTGTATAATGTATGTACCTCTTCGCGAGTACTTACGTTTGTACGAGTGAAAATATGACAAGAAGAAGAAGAAGAAGAAGAAAAAAAAAAACGACGGACAGATTTTCTTCCTTCCTGTGTAACTGTTTCTTCTTTTTTTCTTCCCGCTTTTTATGCACAAGAAGGGGGAGAGAAAAAAAGGGGAATTTTTTTTTTGTATATTTGCAGTTTGTTTTTTTTTTTTTTCCCATTTCACCGTCAGCATCATTTTGCACACTTCTCATTTCGAACGTTCCTATTCGCTTTGCTCGCGGTGATTCTCTCCCCCCCTGCTTGTTGCCCACACAGACACGTTGCCAGCCGCCGAACGTCATCCCTCAGAGCGAATATGATTAATAATGTCTTTTACGTTATCTTAGTGTTTTCATTTTTTCTGTTAATAATTAAGTGTGAATATATTAACAATGAGAAGAAGGAAGTGGTTTTCGAAACGGACCACCTCGAAAGGGGGGGACACTATGAGCAGAAGGATGAGAATCTAGAAGGCAACTACACCAGTCATGTAACGTTTGGAGGCAGCACCGAGGGGGGGGATGTAGGCATGCAGCTGCAGGTAGTTGTACCCAGAGGGGAGGAGCAGGACGAGGAGGGAGTTGAGGCAGGTATAGCCCCCTCTGTGCAAGGATCCCTAGAGAGCAGCGACGCTAAGGAGAGTGAACCGAAGGTAGATGGCCACGTAGGCGTGGAAGAGGTTGCTGATGGTAAGACCGCCAATGGGAGCAGTGTCGTCCAGAATGGAGAATCGGCTCAAGGTAACGTCTCCATAATGGAAGAATCCACAGTGAATAACCCCGTCAAAGGGAGTGAACCAAAGGGAGATATGGACGTTGGCGTGGAAGAGGCTGCCTCGAGTGATGTCATCAAAGAAACTGAATCGGAGTCTGACAGCATCGCCGTAGTGGATGAACCCGCTGCGGTAGAACCCATTGAGGTAGATCCCATTGAGGTAGATCCCATTGCGGTAGAACCCACTGCGGTAGAACCCATTGCGGTAGAACTTATCGCTAATGACTCTACCAAGGGGGATGAATTGAAGGCAGGGAGCGTCGTCGCCGTGGAGGAGGAGAAGACTACAGATAGTGACGTTGTCACTGCGGGGAACACCACCAAGGAGAGTGAACCCGTTGCGGATAGCGCCGCCTTCGTGGAAGAGGAAGCTGCTAGTAGCACCACCAAGGAGAGTGAACCCGTTGCGGATAGCGCCGCCTTCGTGGAAGAGGAAGCTGCTAGTTATGCCGCCAAGGAAAGTGAACCAAAGGCAGTTAGTGTCATCGTCATGGAAGAGACAACTGCTAGTAACGCCAGCAAGGAGATTGAATCAAAGGCAGATAACGTCGCCATAGTGGATGAATCCATAGTGAGCGTCGCCACCGAGGAACAACCCTCTATGAGTAGCGCCGGCAAGGAAAGTGAACCCCAGGCAGATAGCACCACGATGATAGAAGAACCCGTTGCAAATGACACCACGATGATAGAAGAGCCCATTGCAAATGACACCACGATGATAGAAGAACCCGTTGCAAATGACTCCACGATGATAGAAGAACCCGTTGCAAATGACACCACGATGACAGAAGAACCCATTGTGAGCAGCTTCGTTGAGGGCGAACTGAACCAAGGTGGGGTTGTCATCGTGGAAGAGGCAGCTTCTAGTAGGGCTGCCGAGGAGAGTGAACCCAAGACAGCTAGCACTTCCACAGTGGAGGAGTCCAGTGTGGGCAGTCCCGTTAAGGAGGACGAATCGAACCAAGATGGGATTTCCACTGTGAAGGAGGTCGCCCCTGATAGAAGCGTCCCAGATGGTGACCCCCCCCCTGAGAGAAGCATCCCACAGGGTGCCCCCCCCCCTGAGAGAAGCGCGGCAAGCGGGAGAAAGCAATTCCTGATGGAGTTCCAAGAGAGAGTAAACCACTACGATGAAGTTATGGACGAAATAATATTAAAAAGCCTAAACAGAGAGAATTATAATTACTTTAATATGTTAGACGAGTACGCAATGAAAACAAAAATGAGTGAAAAAATGTACAAGGGGATGAGATATATAATAAAGGTGATCATAGGAAGTACGGTAGTAACTCCATCGTATAAAGAGAAGAAAAAATCGTTTAATTACGAGATTGAGGAAAGTACATTTAAGCGTCATTTCGTAATGTCTCTGTTTAGATGGTACAAGAATTTTAAGCTAGTAGAATCACATTTCGACAAGGCAAATTACGTCTACTACGTGGGTGATGATGAAGATGAACGTGTGTACTCTTATAGGTATACCTACAGACTCGTATTGAATTTGCTAAGTTCAGAAACGTTTCCATTTTATTTAGATCTAAATAGATTTACCTTGCTGGATATACTGGACAATTATAATAAGTATAACTTTAAGCTAAACAACAGCACGAGGTATTACCCGTTCCACATGTACAGTTGTAAAACATTCAGGGATTTCGTGGCGGATTATTTCGAGTTTTATAACCATCGCTACTTTGAGAAGCACAAGCATTTGATTGCAGAGGAGGTCTACTATAATGGAATAAAAAAGAATGGCAATAAGTTGTTTACGCAGTTGAGCAGGTTGAATCCGAACTTTGTGTTGTACCCCTTCAGGAAGGGGCCCGCTTCGTCTCCGTCATCTGCTTCGTCGCCTTCGTCTGCTTCGTCTGCTCCCTCTGCGTCCTCTGCTTCGTCTCCTTCTGCCTCTCCCCCGTTGGTGGAAAATTACCTGGACGCAGAAATTGACCTGATTTTTTCCATTTTTAAGGAATTTCTGGTAAACCTGCTGAATGACCTCTACAATGAGTACTACAAGGAGGGGGTGAAGCGCGGTAGGAAGAAGGGATCCCACGAGGAGTTGAGTTCAGGTATCAGCGACCCCTCTGTGGAGCGGCAACCTGAGGGGGAGAAGACGGAGTGGAAAGAAATGACACCTCTCCATGACGCTTCTTCCGCGGAATGGAGCGGTCCGTCCGGGGATGGTGCGGGCGCGGCCAGTGAAACCGTCGGCGTGGAGGACACCCTGGAAAAGGTGCAGGAAAGAGAGTCCACCGTTGGCCAGCGCGACGGAAAGGAACCCACCATTGGCAAGCAGGGCGGAAAGGAACCCACCATTGGAAAGGGTGACGGAAGCGAGCCTACCACTGGCCAGCGCGACGGAAATGAGCCTACCACTGGCCAGCGCGACGGAAAGGAACCCACCGTCGGCAAGGGTGACGACCCCCTGAGCAACGAAATGTGGAAAGACCTACTCGAGTCGTACAAGGACGCCCCGAAGCCAGAAGACCTGAAGAAATACAACCAATATATTTTGAAAAATCTGAACAAAATATTAAAATTCACCTCGCAGAAGGAAAAGCAACAAATGGGAGATTATAAAAATAAATACGAACTGAAAGATGGGTTCATTGTCAACGTCGTTACGACAAGGCACACTCCCCTGTTGTTCAATCCAGCGAAGGATATTTACTCGTACCTTAATCAGATAAATAGTAAGAAGCAGGTGAATTTTAAAAATATATATGATAATTTGATGATTATTATTAGATACAAGGAGGGGAGTAATTTTTATGACAATTTGTTGCAGAGTAGGAGGATAGCGGGGGGGTTGTGGCGTGAGGTGGATTCTCCAAGTGGGGAGGGGGTGAACAAAGGAGCTAGTCGATCTGCCAAACGGGTAACCGAGAGGGTAGTCGTCGATGGGGATTTGTCTAGTGGGATGAACTCAAAAGAGTTGAATGCTTTTTTGCTGTTTATTGAGCGTGGGGAGGAGGCAATCGATGGGATATCTACCGGTGAAGAGACTATCGGTGGGACCTCCCCAACTCGTGGAGATGTGCATTCCTTTTACCGAAATGTCAATCTGAGTGAATTCACCCCCGCGGCGGTTAACATGAAGGACCAAATCCACGATCAGCTGAAATTGTTAAAGAAGAAGTACACAGAGAAGCTAAAGAACGAGGCAACGTGTGTCCTGGCCTTCCTCTACCTAATAGGAATAAATAACAACGAGGGGAAGTTACAGCTACCGTATGGGTTCCCCCGAAACATTGACCACTCAGTTAAGTTGATAAGAAGGGGAAAAGATGGGTTGTGTAATTTTTTAAGCGGTATACTCTACCATGTGAATCTACCAATATTTGTGAATAATTCATCTATATCGATAACAACAGAGATGAGTGAAGACTTAATAGATTCAAATGACAACTCGTTGAATAGCTTTTTTTATATATACTATAGAAATAATGGAAAAATAAGAAATCACGATTTTTTATCAAATGAAAATAGGATCATTCCAAAATCTGTGGATAATATGAAATCCAAAATTGTATCCTATGCCTTGGGTTCAACAAAGGATGATTTTTACAGTAAGCTTGCCTTCACTAATAATATGATCAGATTGAAATACAAGAACAAGGATAGTAATATTTATTTAAAGGATTATTTTGATTTTACATTTGATAAAAAGATATACAAAAATTCTGTAATTAGGAATAATATTTCTCCATTTTTAAGTTCCTGTGATTATTTGTTGAGTAACATACTAGGGGCAGTAGTCGATTCGTTGAAAAATACGTCCGCTATTGAAAGTGGGGTGTATGAAGAAAATATCAGCGAGAAGCATAGACATTTGATTCATAACACAGTTGACAATAATAAGAGTTTGTTTGAGTATTTTTTAAAACTAGCTGATAGTAGAAATTCTTATGCTCTTGCAGCTTTGGGGGAGATTTACTACTTAGGGAATGAGAGCATAGGTATTGAACGTGATGAAGCGAAAGCTTTTGAGTTTTGGAAGAAGGCGGCAGATCAGGGAGATAGCACTTCTGCTTTGTCCACTGGGTATGCCTACCTCGATGAGTATAAGAAGCATTTGCGGAAGGAGGAAATTGTTAAAACGATGAGTAAGGAGGACGTGCTGAATATGATTAGGGAGGAGAAGGGTAGCGGTGCTGGGGGAGGGGCGAAGAAGGGTAGCGGTGCGGGGAAGGATAGCGGTGCTGGGAAGGATAGCGGTGCTGGGGAAGGGGCGAAGAAGGGCAGCGGTGCGGGGAAGGATAGCGGTGGGGGCTACTTCTCCTTCGCGTCGGGGGGGGCAACTGCGGGGCTGCACACTTCGGCAGGGCAACCCTCCGGACAACAGAATGGCAGGGGCTCTTCCCCGGAGGGGGGTTCTCCCGTTGGGGCCCCTAATTTTATGGGCGCTTCCGGCGCGGCCGCGAGTTTTCCCAGCGCCTTGTATGGCGGCGGGTCCGCCGGGCCACTCGCTCCGTCCGCTCCGTCCGCTCAATCTGCTGCATCTGCTCCGCCCGCTCCGTCTGCTCAATCAGCCCCGTCCACCCCACCCTCTCCGTCCACTCCATCCGCTGAACCCGCACAACCCGCGGGGGGCCAAGCGGGCATACCCCTTGGGGGTGGCGAACAGAGGCAGGATAGCGCAGAGAATACGGCCAATGCATCGAGCAGCGAAAGCGACGATATCATCAAGAAATACATGCAGGAGCTGAGCGAGGAGAGAAATAAAGCCCTCAAAAACGCAGAGCAGTATTTCCAGAAGGCCATTCGAAACAACGAAGAGAGTGTAGAACACTTTTTGGCAAAGTACAATATATATAAGTTCGGATTGGGAACAGAAAAAAACGTGGAGCTAGCTGGAGAGTATTTAAAAAAAGCGGCAAATAAGGGAGATAGCATTTCACAGATGATGTTGGGACATTACTACTCGGGAACGGACATCGGTGTTAAGATAAAGGATTATGATGAGAAGAACAAAATCGAGAATTTAAAAAAATCCTATAAGTATTATAGCATGTCAGCAAAAAATGGAAATATAATTTCGCTGTACAATAAGAGCATCCTAATTCTGAAAGGGGTAAACCCAAACTTGAAGACTTTTAATGAAAAATGTGAAAAAACGTTGAAAAAATTTCACTTTATTGGACTGTTTAATGAGCGTTTATATGTGTTGACTAAGTTACTGAGGAGGAACTACGATTTTAGGGACTACACAGGTTCGCTTCTTGTTTCTGTTATTCTTTCCGAGCTGGGCGATCACCCCAATAATGTAAATGCATCTATGCTGTGGGACTTGAAACGGAAAACGATGCAGACGTTCACGGAGAAGTACAACCTGGTCGAGGGTCTTTTGGCGAACCTCCTCAAGAAGGCCATCCGGGAGGAGAGCGTCACTGACATGCTCATAAAGGGTGGACGTGGTGTGGGTGGCAACCGAGTAGCTAACCCAGTGGATCGAATAATCCACAGACTGTACAAGAAAGAAAAGGGGGGAAAGTACTCCCTACAGATGAAATCCCAACTCAGCGGGGACTCCATTTTGAAAAGTTGCGCGATGGTTACATGGAACATGTTCGAGAGGAAGAGCGTGCTTTTTAATTTGAAGTTTTGTTCCTATTTGAGAGACGAGTTGCTGCACAGAAGCAGTGGGGCCAACAGAGAGGAGAGCAGCGGTGGGGCCAACAAAGAGGAGAGCAGTGGTGGGACCAACAAAGAGGAGAGCAGTGGTGGGGCCAACAGAGAGGAGAGAAGTAGCCGAGCCAACGAAGAGGAGAGCAGCAGTCAGGCTGGGAAGACCCACCGAAACGTGTACAATTACGACGTGTACGAGCTAAGCCAAACACACAGACAAATCGATCTCTTCGAAAGGTACGACCAAATCGTAAAGAGTGAGATGAAAAAGGGTGGAACATCCCGAGAGAAAATTCAAAAAGCTGAAAAGATGAAGGGGACCATTCTGGAGCATTTCCGAACTAGTGAGTTCCTACATTGTTATTATAAGCCCATTTCGTATTATCAAATTAAGTTGGAGGAGGAGAAAAAGCAAAGTCTGAAAAGGAACGCCCAACAGGAGGAGAGCAGCCTTGTAGGGAGAAGTAGCAGCTACTTGGGATACACCCCTGGGAAAAACAAAAACGAACAAGTGACGGATTTATACGAAACAGAGTTCGCTAGGTATTCTCCCCTTTTAGAAGGTGAAGACATGAAAGAAATTTTTTATTACCAAAACACTTATTCATCTAGCATGTTTGAGGAAATACAAAGCTTCTCAAAAAATTGCGACATCTGCAAACAGTACTACGATATCTATTCAGCCTACTATGGTTATAAAAAATCTACCATAGATTTGATTAAGAAATATCGAGAAGGGGATGAGTTCACCATAAAGAGTAAGAGAAAGGAGCTCCAATTTTTGATTAGGAACTCGGATGAAGAAGACCATGAGCCTTTGTATTACAAGGCACTATTTTTGGAATCCAACAAATTGGAGAGCTTGAAAAATATTTTACAGATTTATTTGAAGCTAGCTACGGACAATCACAACGCTTGCAATGTGATTGGTGTTCTGGGCATCTTTAAAATTTTGTTCAAGAAGGTCTTCTTCGACGTCAGTTATTTCTTCAGCAGGAAGAAGGCGCAGCTTATTAGCGCGATTCGCGGGGAGAGCACCATTAGCGGGATCCTTGGCATTAACTGGATTAGCGGCGGGAGTAGCGGCTGGAGTAGCGGCTGGATTAGCGGCGGGAGCAGCGGCGGGAGTGACGAACGTGGGGAACTTCCAAAACACGGCGAACTTCCAAAACACGGCGAACTTCCAAAACACGGCGAACTTCCAAAACACGGCGAACGTGACAGTGCTGCCCCTGAGCCACCAGCCAACTCGCTCCAGAAGTATATTTTTTCAGACCTGAATTCCTGCGCGCTGCAAAATAACTTCCTTTTCAAGTCCGAGTTCCACAACAAATGCTTAAATTTCGACCATTTGCTGAGCAGCAACCACGCGTATTCGCAGATCAGCTACCGCGATTTTTTCAATGTCTTCTACACCTTCGTGGCCTCCTTTTTTAAAGTAGCATAGCGGTGAGGGGGTGAGGTGGTGAGGCGGTGAGGCGGCGAGGCGGCGGAGTTGCGTAGCGTTGTCTCGGCAGCGCGTCGACGCGACTGAACGGGCTTCGCTGCTACTCCCTTCGCTACCACGCCTTTCGCTGCTACTCCCCGCGCTGCTACACCCTGAGCGGCCCCCGCTTCTTCCGATTGCGCCTCGGAGAGTTTGCCCCTTTTTTTGGTGCGACCCTCCGCCTCATTTGTACAACCCAGCGTTACCACATCTTACGCGCCGCACATGCCAAATACTAGTGCGCGTGTGCGGGTCGGTTTGTTCCTGCGCGTGCCCCAAATTAGCCGCGGGTGTGTGTTCCACCTCGCGCTTTTTTTGTTTCCACAATTTAGGCTTTTCTTCGTTTCTCGCTTTAGCGTCATCGTTTCGGTCTTCACTTTTTTTTCGCGTACTTTTTTCGCGTACTTTTTTCGCGCACTTTTTTCGCGCACTTTTTTCGCGCACTTTTTTCGCGTACTTTTCTCTTGTTTTTTGCTTTTTCCTTTTTGCTCTTTGCTTTTTGCTCTTTGCTTTTTTCTTTCTTTTTTTTTTTTTTGTGCTTTGGATTGCCAAGCTGCCACCCCTCGCTGTAGGCCACCCGCCCCCGTGTGTACGCACGACAGGCAGGCCGGTTTTTGAGCGGGCCTCTTTGCTTTACAATTTGTAGAAGGCGACGCGTTTGCGTCGGCCGTGCGCAGCGTTGAGCAGTCTCGCCCAGTCACGCGCATGTGTAGTGTATATATGTATGTGTGCATGTATGCATGTGTGTGTGCATGTATGCATGTGTGTGTACACGTATATATGTATGTGTGCACGTATATATGTATGTGTGTATGTATGTATGTGCACGTACATGTGCGCACGTGCGTAGAGGCAATGTCGTTATGAATTTAATTCTTTAATTTTTTTTCTTTGTTCCGCTGTTTGATAATTAATAACTGTTAATTTTTGGAAAAAAAAAAAACAAAACAAAAAAAGGATCCAAGTACAGAGGAGCGGCGGGGACGAACTGGACAATCGGACCCCCCGTGAGTGAATCTTCTTCCGGGGTGAAAAAATGTGTAAAATGGGTCAACGGAAAAATAGAACGTGTAGCTTTCAAAAATTACAGACAATGCATTTGGAGCTAATTGTGGAGAAACAAGTTGGAGGGAATTTGTTTTTCACAAAATGGGTGGCGAAAATGGGGAAGTAATTTTGGGGGGAGGGTTTGGGTACCCGGCGAGAGAAGCGAAGACGATCCGCCCATTGGTAGCTCATAAAATGGTAAAAAAAAGTGACCTTTTATGGAGCCCATGATCCTACCGCACTAAAATTGAGGCTATGTAGAGTGTCTCTGAGTTGTTCCCTTAATGCACATTTGTTGTGCCGTTTCCCCATTTTGCACAACCAACTATTCATTCACACACGTGCGAGTTGTTCTTCCCCATGGATGGAGAGGAGACTCCATCACAGTTGCTACTAATCTCTGTGCAGCTTCTTTTTGGCTGGCTTGGCATTCCGCGTCCCCCCCTTGGAAGCGGTCTTTCTCTTCTTATCCTCTATGACAAAAGTAGCATTTTTAAACTTTTTCGATGAGCCAAGGTATTCCTGTACATTTTCCTTTTTCACATTAATTTGGTAGTTACTTACGTCGTTGGATTGGCTGTTCCGATTGACTTGACTTATTTGAAGCATATCTGTGTTGATTAACATGAGGGTGGTGAGAAAATTCCTACAGACTTGGTAGGGTTCCCTATTTTTGATGAGATTGGAGAGGGGGATTTTTTCTCCGCTGTTGATGGTGTAATGGATGATATTTTTTTTGTACACATCTACATCATATTTGGGGTGGCTCCTGAGGAGTTGGAGTTTCTCTTCGAGGAAGGCGTTCCATTTGGTGACTCTGCGGTTGGGTGGGAGGGGTGTGCATAGAAGGGGTGTGCCTAGAAGTGGCGGGCATGGAAGTGCCGTTCGTGGAAGGGGCGCGCACGGGTGGCAAAACTGGCCGCACCGCTCACAATGTGATGTCGGAAAGAGACCCACCTGTCGTGAATATCCTCGTCGAAGGAAGCGAAAAAGGCATCGGAGGAGTCCTTTTTTTCAAACACATCCAGCGGAATGCCATCCACCATGTCATTCATCATGCCATTCATCATGCCATCCACCATGCCACCATTTAGGGATCGCACATCTAGGAATTTTTCAGTGGTTAAGTTGCACTCCCCCTCGGCGATTGTATTTTCTTCATTCTGATCATCGACGTACTCTTCGTCCTGCAAAATGTCGAAGTCGTAGTTGTTCTTCTCGTCGAACAGATTTATGGAGAAGTATTTTTCGACGTTTTTTTTTTTCTTCAATTCTTTTATTAAGTTGTAGATGAGGGGTTCCAAGTGGTAGTAGTCGAAGTTGAGCCCCAGTTTTTGCACATAGATGTGTGGGATTTTTATTTGTTCAAATAGGGTCTGATCGTTGGAGCGGGCAGTGGAAGGTGGAAGGGGAAGCGGAAGCGGAAGGGGAAGCGTGTCCGGTGGTGTAGCGGAGGGCATAGCGGATGGCACACCAGATGCGCTTTTTTCGCATTGCCCCCTGTGTGATGTCTCCCCACTCGGGAGGCACGAAAAATATCGCCTCTCCGCGTTGCGAGTGATGATGTCTATAATTTGGCTGGGCTGCATATAGGTGAAGAAATCCTCCGCATGTTTGATATTCTGACATGTAAGCATATAATAATATGGCAATTTTTTTTTTATTTCATTTTTTTCAATCGTAGCAGTGCCCATTCTGTCCTTATCCATATGGGCATTCTCATCCAGGACATATAGGTACTTCTTCTGTTCTTTAAACCTGTTCATGAGATATTTTTTGCTTTTGATAATACCTAGGGCGAGATCATAATGGAAGAAGTCAGTCTTAAATAGGAATAAATCTGAGCAGAATTCCTCATTCAGGAGGTCATTAAAATTGTACGGCTTGTAAATGTCGTTTACTGTCTTTTCCTTTTCAATATATTTCGTCAGATTGACAGGAGACAAATATGTTGAGTGTCTGGAACAAGAAAAGTCGTACTTTTCGAAGAGCATGGAACTGTTTTGGTTTATGATGGAAAAATCGTATTGGTCATTTATGAAAATGTTGTAATCGTTGATATCTAGGAGGAGAATTCCATCGTTTTCGAGATACATTTTGTCAAAGTTTAGCGGTTTTATGAAGTTTTGTTCGAGCACCTCCTCCGCTTCGTCGGCTAGCCCGTCATTTTCCCCCTTCGCCCATGCCGCGATTGCCGCGGTTGCCGCGGTTGTCTGGATCGCCTCGTTCGCCTCGTTCGCCTCGTTCGTCTGGATCGCCTCGTTCGTCTGGATCGCCTCGTTCGTCTCGTTCGCCTCGTTCGTCTCGTTCGCCTCGTTCGCCTCGTTCGTCTCGTTCGTCTCGTTCGTCTCGTTCGTCTCGTTCGCCTCACTCGTAGCTTCTTCGCTTTGCCTTAACGTGCTGGAGTTCCCCTTGCGATCGTCACCGCCCCCACCATCGGCGTTGCGGTGGGAGATGCTCAAGTCAGTGCCCAGCTCGCTCTCCACGCCCATGTTCACGCCCATGTTCACGTCCATATTCACGCCCATGTCTGTACCTATGCCAATGGGCGTAGCCATGCTTTCTCTCATTTCCACAGAGCCTTCCTTCTTCTTCACATTTTCAGAAAAGAGAAAGGTGGGCAGCGGGATTGTCTTGATGAGCAGGTCGTCCTCCATGCATGGCTCGTTTTCCCCGGGGCAACTCTTTAAATTTTTTACTTCGTTAATGAACAGATACTCCTCCTCATCGGACATAACGATGTGCTTCTTCCCTGCATTGTTATGTCTGTTATCCTTGTAAATATTGTACAGCGTGTTATGGGCCAAATTGTGCAAGTGCTCGATTTTTAGGCCGAAGATTTTGACGCAGTTTTCCACAAAAATGGCAGCTGAGGTGAAGCTGTTCGCCACGTCTCTGTCTCGCTCATTGTCCCGTTCCTTGTCCCGTTCCTTGTCTCGCTCATTGTCTCTCCCCTTGTCACTCTCCCTCCCCCTTCCTCTTTCGTGTATTCCTCTTTCGTGTATTCCTCTTTCGTGTATTCCGCCTTCTAGCTCCTCCAGTACATTTTTGTCCAGGCAGTTGAGAAACTCCTGGATGGTCCTCGCCAGGTCGAAGTTGATCGATTCACTCGTGTTGTTGCATTTTTGGAGGTTCTGAATGAGGACAGTCAGCTCGTCGGGCGTCGACATGGTGCCCAGCGAAGGGGGGCGGCGAAGGGGAGTGGCGAAGGGGAGCGGCGGAGGGAAGGGGCGAAATGGGGCAAGGGGTGGAAGCAACGGACGAGAGGTGAATCTCCCACGTGGTGGTTCCGGGCCTATCACACCCCTAGCCGCATGAACAAATGCGAAGACAAAGCAGCCTACTTAGCTGCAGGGTGAACGGGGAAGGGAGCCCGATGGGGCGCATATCAATTCGGAAAAGGAACCCCGCAAGGTGTATAGAGAAACGAGTGGAGGGTGCGGAATAGAGACTCGCCGTGGGTAGATCGTGCGTAGTTCGCGAGTAATCTGTGTGTAGTCTGTGTGTAGTCTGTGTGTAGTCTGTGTGTAGTCCGTGCGTAGTCTGTGCGTAGTTCGCGAGTAATCCGTGCCTAGTCCGCGCGTCAACGGTATGCATACGAAGAACTGACTGTGCAGGAAAACCCATCAGTGCCTCTGTCTCATGCAGCATAACTGCAATTATGCCATCACGCAGGAATGCTTCGCGGTGCTGCTCGCGAAGAAGCTAGGAGGACAAGGAAGGATAAATACCCCCCGGCATCACAATGGGGAGTGCGGCGTGCTCGTCTATATGTGTGTGCAGGAAGTAGAAACGGATGGCGCATTTGCCACAGTTTGCTCTTTTAAGGGGGAAGGGGCGGCGTAAACGCGAAGCAAATTGGGCAGAATCGAGCCAAAAAAAAGGCGCAGAAGGACGCACCTTTGTGGAGATTTTTACACCATGGGGAAGATGCGATAGGTGTGCTGCACGCGTCATGAACATTACACAAAAAAAAAAAAACGAAAAAAAGGGGCCAAAAGGGGAATTCGCGGGGGGGAGAAAAAAAAAAATTCCCAACACAGGGTGCAACGGGAGCACATGGCGATCAGTACACAGATGACACATCGCTCACACGCACACATGAGAGCATGAGAACATGAGCACATGCCAAGGGGAGGCCCCCCGTTAGACTTTCGCCCCGTCGTAATTCACGATGACCGTTTTTTTTATCAATTTGTGAAGGGAATACTTGTCCAAGATGGTTTGAAAACGCTCGAAGTCCTTGATGCTTCCCTGTCTGTACTGACTCAACACTAAGGACTCGTTCGTCTCACATTTCAGTTTTATGAGTTTTCTGAACATGTTAATATTTTCTACATTGTTCAGAAAAATAGCATGTAGTTTGCTAGGAAGGTTATGTAGGTTCTTCAGGATATTGTCAATGGTGTGAAATTGTTTAAGTAAATGCTTGCTAGTCTTATCGCCTATGTTTGGGATGCCTGCAATTCCATCCGTTTTGTCTCCAGCCATGATAAGGTAGTCACTGTATTGAGCAGGCAATAAATTATGCTCCTGAACGAACGTATTAGCGTCAACTATTCTGTACTTTCTATTCGGTTGGCATATGCTAATGTTCATGTTATTGTGAGCATCATCATTGTATTCAAGAAGCTGGAGGAGGTCTTTATCACTCGAGACAACGATGACTCTGAATTGCTTGTGTGTGGTTGTTTCTTCTCCATTTGGTGAGGAGTAGTGGGGGTGATTTCCTGCCGTAAGAGTGTTACTGATACTATCTACAATGCCAGCAATATAGTTATCGCTTTCTACATCGGTAGAGGTAACGGTTTTTATTCCAATAAGATCGCAGAAGTCACTCACAAGTTTGAGTTGTTCATACAACTCTTCTGGATTTTTCTTCCTCATGAATTTATACTTGGCGTAAATTTTCTTCTTCTCATCATTCGACGTCTTCGAGTCAAAAACGATGACCACGTAGGAGGGGCAAAATAATTTGTATACTTTGTTCAACGATTGGATAAACCCATAGATGGTACTTAAATTTATTTCACTCTCATTTTTCAAGTATGGCATTCCGAAAAAATTTTTAAATAAGATAGAAGACCCGTCTACTATCAAAAAGGTTTCCAAATCATTTTGGGTGTTATTTTCTTTTTGTGTCTCTGTCTCATTTATTTTTTTTTTTGCAGCACTCAGTTTGATGCATCTGTAAATGGGTATGTTTCTTTTTCGCTTCGCCCCTTTTGTGTGTTGGGCGACGCTCCAAATGTACAGCTCTTTTCTGTGTGCACATTTACGCAGTGGATGTTTTTTTTTTCCGAGGGGAACGCCTGGGGGGGGGTCCCTCCTTTTCTTCTTCTTCCTTCCTTCAAGATTATCCTCACGTGGTCACCACTACTGGCACTACAACTGCCAATGGGGCTACAACTGCCAATGGAGCTACGACTGCCAATGGGGCTACCACTTCCGTGAACAGCCCATAGTATGCACCATTTCATGGCAAGAATGATGATGGCCCCAAGTGACCCATTCATTTTGCGCTCCTTCGTGTGGCGTTTTCTCCGCTTGTCATCGTTTCAGTGGGAGTGTTTTTTTTTTTTTTT
>NC_020408.1:695790-713369 GCF_000321355.1 Plasmodium cynomolgi strain B
AAAAAATCTTTGGTCTGTTCTGTTCAGATTAGGAATTGCGCCATCATTATGGAACGTTATTTCGTCGGTTTCTCTTTTTTTTTTTTAAAGTACGTACACACGAATAGGCTCTGTTGAATGTGCTGCCTTTTTTTTTTTTTTTTCCTTTTTTCCCACACGTTTGGTCTTCCTCAAGCAAAACAACGAAATGGGAAAAAATGCCTCTATAAAAAAAGGATAAAAAAAAAAAAAAAATACATTTAAATCTCTTAGAGACAAATACTACGGGACAAGATAGGATGAATGTGTTGCTTAAAAAAGGAATGAATGAGAGAAATAAAGAAAAAGCAGATGATTGTCCGCCTGTGTAGATAATAAAAACGTAGCAGCCCAGCTATTGTTTCAGCGTGTACACACGTGCGCATATGTATGCACAACACGCATGCACCTGGTATCCCGCCTTCCGTCAAGCGTGCCCCCATGTAGGAGTACCCTCTTGGTTGTAACCCCCCTTAAGGAGGTCACGAGCGTGTATGTTTATGTCAACATGTGGGTGTACTTTGTGCTACTATCTCTATGCACAAATATATTTCGTTTTGCTCTTCCCCAAGCTATGTGAGGGGACACCCCTCCATCTTTTTGTGTTTGCGCATTTTTACAACTCTTTTTTTGAAGCCACCAATTGGTAATTATCTGTGGCGTTGTCCCTCGTTTGTGGCGTTGTCCCTCGTTTGTGGCGTTGCCCCCCTTTTGTGGCGTTGCCCCCCTTTTGTGGCGTTGCCCCCCTTTTGTGAGGCTGTCCCTTTTTTGTGAGGCTGTCCCCCTTTTTTGGAGTAGCCCCCCTGCGGTTTACACAAGTCACCCGCAGCCTTACGCGGTTGTATGTACGCATAGCTGCATGCAAACCCGTCAGTGTGCCAGCTGCACGCATATCCTCGCGCATAAATGAGCAGGTGCAAGGGGGGTTGTTTGCACGCCAGGGACTTTACTTGCGCACCATGGCTTTTATTTACGCGCCAGGGTCCCCTCCTTTTTAACACTCGCCTTAATTTTTAATTGTCATTTTAAAGTATTTTATGTGACAAGCATATTTTTGTGAAATTATTTGTTTGTTCTACTTGGTTCATTTGTGCCACCGTGGGTATGTTCCTTGGGGCACGTGTAGGCGCCCCATTCTTTTTGTTCGTTTTTTAGCCTTTTTGTTTCTTCGCCTTTTTAGCCTTTTCGTTTCTTCGCCTTTTTAGCCTTTTTGTTTCTTCGCCTTTTCAGCTTTTTGTTTCTTTGCCTTTTCGCTTCTCCACCTCTCTACCCTTTCGCGTCTGAATTGTTTCCGGATAGACAAATATAACAACTCGCAAGGACACGCTGCAGTTTGTGCAACCTCCTTGCTCCCCAGTTCCCCGTGAGCATGTGGTCTCACCTGCGAAGAGCATCACACCCATAGTTCCCCAGACAAGCGAACATCACGTGTATTAGGCACATCACGTGCATTACTCACATCACGTGTATTAGGCACATCACGTGCATTACTCACATCACGTGCATTAAGCACATCACGTGCATCACTCACATCACGTACATTAAGCACATCGCGTACTTATACATGGGGAGCATCCCCCCACACATTAGTCTACCCTCGCCGTGTTACTCTCCTTTTGTTGTCAACCCTTCTCGGATCCCGCGTGTTCCTTTTTCTTCTTTTTTAACCCTTTAATACTCCATTTTTTTTCGCAAATGCTGGAATACATGAAAGAACGCAAAAAATATGGAAATAATATCCCGAGAAGTTTATCATCCAAAATAAATAAAAGCAAAGTGATTCAGAAGAACATATGCTGTAATTACAAGACCATACAAATAATTGACATATATGAGAATATGCCAGTTAATGGTTTGGGAATTGAACGTTCTCCTATTAAGGAAATCGTTTTGGCAAACGATGTTATCGTTGTTTTGTTAATTTCTGGTATATCTAGAGCTTACGATGTGGTGAATGGGAAATTTTTGTGTGAAATTAATCCGAGCAGTTATTCAGTGGTTCACACGATTGTGCACAATTCGTATAACAACACTTTGATCGTGGCGTACGCGTCTTTCCCGGCCCACCTGCAGTGCAAAGTGATCGATTGCTGTGTAAGGCGGAGGGGAGAGCGGAGCGGCTTGCCCATAGGCGTGGTCGCGAAAGATGGGACTTTGTCAAATTATATCGATTTGTGGCAAATTGTGCATTACGTGCCAATTGTGTATTACATGCCATCTGTGTAACACATGCCAGCTGTGTAGCACATGCCAATTGTGGTTTTTTTTTTCCGCCAACAGGACCTAAAGATAGGAAAAACGGACTCGTCCAAACTTGGCACCCTGTTCGGTAACCCCTGCTCTACGACCATGGAGGGAGGCAAAATGGGGAGCGAACAAATATCGCAGGGGTGTGCTCTACCAGGGTGCACCATACATGGGTGTGCCCTACCTTGGTGCACCATACCGGGTGCATTTCCCCAGACCACCCCTGTTTAAGCATTTTTTTCCCTCTTTACAGAAAAGGTCATCCTGAGTCACCCCGCCTTCTTTGAGTTCTGCGGTACGAAAATGGGAAGAGGGCATCCCGATGAGCGCCTGTTTGGCCATACCATGTGGGGAGTGGATGCGTGGCTGTATGCGTGGATGGATGAGAACGAGGAAACGCTTACCACGCATACATCCACACATCCATTCCCGACGAAAACACGGAGTTCATGTTCTTATCGACACCTTTTCCCTCCCCCCCCTGAAGAGACAAACGGACGAATAGGAGCTGCTAACCTAAACACCAACTCGTACACCTTTTGGGACATGAGGACATATGAGCAGGTGTTTGAAATAGAAGAAGAATTTCAGGAAATCAGGTGGGTAAAAGGTGGGGGAGAAGTCTCTTTATGTGATCATGTGCATCTGTGGTGAACGAACATGTGTGCATATAAGCAGTCGGGTTGAAGTATGAGCAAATATGTGCATTCCCCAAGGAGAGAAAAAAAAAAAAAAAAAAGAACATATCGGCACAGACATAGAATTGAACTGTTGTATGTACTTCCTCCCACCCATCATTAAAAAGGAAAACATCACTCCCCTTTTTTTGCAGAGTTTCGGACGGATTGGTGGCCATGTTTAAGCAACCCATAAATAACACCATTCCTTTGGCTTTGTTTGACATAGAGAACGGAGAGAGACTTGTATGTTCTGATTTTATACCTTTTGGGAAGTGCCCACTTCTCTGCGTGTGTATATACTTTGTTGTATGCTCAAAAATTGGAAAAGCTAAGTCGTGAATCTTTTTCCTCCTCTTTTTTTACTTTCCACATCAGGTCGAAACGACCATATCGATTTTGCCAAGGAAGGAAATGCAGTTCCTGGAGCTGCTCATTTCGAAGCTGTTGGTAATGTGCTCGAGGGGGTGGCCGTTGGTCTGACCAATACCGTTACATTTACAGAAGGTTTCTACTGCTGTTATTTGAACTGTTCCCTTCCCCCCCTTCCATGTGCTTAGTGCTTCTTCTTAACTTCACTCCGTTTGTGTTGACATCATTTGGACAAACACGGACAGGTCTTTTTCTTTTTTTTTTTTTTTTTACCTTTTTAGATAAAGCAGGAGGGGTCCTCGCTACGAATTTACGACTTGTTGAAGAAGACGAGACAGAAGGTTAAAAACACGTACACGTTTCAGCCCACAGCTTTTGTGTTTTACGATGTAAGGAACTGGAATGAGTGCATGTGAGTGGGTGGGGGAGAGGTGCTCACGAGGGAGGCATGTCGATCGAAGCGCTGCCTGTATGCTCACCTATCCCTGTTGCAGTTTTTTCCCATTCCCATAACGCTTCTTATACGAATTTTTTCCCTCGTTCGCAACTCCCTTTAGCACCCATCCCCCATAAATGGAAAGGTGTACCACAACCAGGTGAAGTGCATACGGACATTTGCACGCATGGAGATACGCACATAAATGTGATGATGCACACATCGGACGAGTACCCTGTGCTTTAAAATATACCTGTCGAGGGTTAAAAGAAGATCGAACAACTTTGTCTTTAATTTGTGGGCAGATAACATACGTAATGTAGCATTGTGGAATCATTGTTTTTTTTTTTTTTTTTTTTTTTTTAACTTCCCACCCCAGATAAGCAAAAAGTTCTTTACAATATCGTGGGACTTGATAGAATTTTGGGAGTTAGACGCAAGTGTGCTGAAGAAGATGTATGCCATTCATGTCCCAGGTGTGTTTTTTTTCTGCACCCTTGGAAGAGGGGGAACCTCATCCTACCCGTCTATGCAGTGCAGATCTTCGTCCATCTATGCAGATCTACGTCCACCTATGCGCAGTACATTTTTACACCAAAACCTGTTACCCCCCCTTTTCCCCTGTTGGCAGGGCTGAGAGACCCGGACCTGTGCAACCACAGCTTGATGGCAGAGATCCTGTGTCTATACAGCTCGAGCAGATTACAGAGGATAAGACTGTGCGAAAGCTTTTTCAATTATGCAGATTGTCAGAACACGCAGAGAGGAGAGGCACGCGACATCGCCACGAGGAACATGCGCATGAGTACAAGGGACAGAAGCGAAATATTTAAGACCAGAATATTAAAAAATAATATCCAAGATGAAAAATTAAAGAATAATATAAGTGGAGAAAGTTTTGATTTTGGTGCTCTTTTATTTTTTTCTTTACGTGACGGAGAATTTCTGAATTATATTTCGGAGAGTGTTTGTGGGAAGTCCGTGGAGGTCCTTGCCTCGAATAGTTCCATGACGGTATGGTCATTTGGCGCAGTGGAAAAGTGGTCAGGGGGGTACAGCCCTGTGCAGGCCAGTGGATGGATATACCCCCTACGTGGATTACCAAATTGATACGTTTAGCATCGAACCGTTTGCTTTAATTTTTCTGTCGAAATGGGAATCCCATGGCGCATATTTGTGTGCACAAAAATTGTAAAATGTACACCTTTCTGAGTTCACCATTTGCCTTTCAACTTGCGCAAATATTTTTTTTTAATTTTTGCTCAGACCATCATATGTGGGGACGATAAAGGCTTCATTCGAATTTTAAGGAACTATCCCAAAATTAGCGAATCGGAAATAAAGAGCGAAAAAAATGTTAGGGTAAGTGTTGTCCGGGAGGGGGGGGGGCGATCTTCTGGTGTGCCCACAGATCGGGCTGCCACGCAGAGAGCAGGGTCACACCCACAGAGTTATATTCACAGAGTCGCACCCACAGAGTCGCACCCAAAGGGTCACACCCAAAGGATCGGATCACTTGTGGAAAAAATACGGAATCACTGTTTCTACTCCACCCCCTTTCTTAATACACCTCTTCACAAAACTGCAGAACTGTCCCGAATGCTTGCGCGCGAGTTTGCTCAGGGTGTTTGGACTCCCCGAAGAAGACCCAGAAAAAATTTCACGCAGAATTAAGAGAAAACAAAATTACCAACGACAGAAGGATTCCGCGAAGAAGGCGAGGATCGAGAAGCGCTCGGATAATTGCAGTAGACATACGTGAGTGCGCGCATGCGGTGTATGGATATAAGGTAGGTCGATCCAATTTTCCGCGTGCCCCTACTACATCTCATTTCGTCATTACTGCGAGGTCGCATTTTTATAACTATCCCATTGTCCCACTGGCTTTTTTTTTCCCGTGAGATAGCAAATGATAAGTTAATCAATGTCAAATTAATTTGCACAGAGTTGTTACGTGTGTACGTGCTCCTTTGTATGCAGGTCCACTCGTTAGCTTCTCTATCCCACGTTGTTGCTCTTTGTCGCCACACGTTTGTAGCTACTTTGCATGCGGGAAAAAAAAAAAAACAGAATTAAACAAGTGCACATATGCACAGAAACCCAAATGGATGCGCGAATTCGTTTTTTTTTTTTTTTTTAATTCGTAATTTTGCTCAATTGCGTTTGTTATACTTTTGATTTACACCCTTACGTACACTCTTACGTACACTCTTAGTACACTCTTAGTACACTCTTAGTACACTCTTACGTACACTCTTACGTACACTCTTACGTACACTCTTACGTATACTCTTACTTACACTCGTACTTACACTATTACTTACATCCTTACTTATTTTGTTTGCCAACTGATGATAGCTCAATTTTAAATTAACCATGAGGAGGGGGGGGCGCTTCCTAAGTCACGACTTCTTGGTGGTGGCGCGGGGTTGTTCATACTTACAAGCTTACAGCTGGGGGGCATGACGCATATTTTCTTCTCTGTGGCGTATTTTTTTTTTTTTACAAGATTGAGATTTTTCAACCCCTTTGGGCGAATACAGTTATAGATGGCAACCCTGTGAAGATTTTACGATCACGTCTTTTAGAGAGGCTGTCGAGGGACATTGTAAAGGGAGCTGTCAGTCAAGGGGGCACATCGTAGAGGTTATATCTGAGTACGCCCCTCTACATGTAGGCCATTTGGAGATGTGCCAATGGTATAATACGCCTTTAATTTTTATGCATCATTTAGTGTCAGCGCCAGGCAGGCAGTCCTTCCTGTTTCCTCCGCGTCCACGTGAAAAAAAACGCCATTTTGTAATGTGGAAAAAATTTCCGACTCACCCGTCAAGGGTGGAACCAAATTTTGCTTTCCTCAATTGGTAGTTAAGCTGAAGTCGCATCGCTTCGACCCACAACGGAGAATTCAAATTGTATGACCAATTGGTCAGGAAAAAAAAATAGGCCCCCTTTTTCCCAGTGGTACATAATTTCCTAGGTAGATTATTTTTATATGTTCATGTTTGAAAGCACTGAGCTATTTTGTTCTCCTCCCGGGGGAGAAAGAAAAAACAACAGAAAATTACGCGGTGCATATTATGTAAATAAAAATGCCCACTATTATGTAACATTGCACTGTGAATGGGTAATCCCGAGTTCGCGAGTTTTTTTTTTTTTTTCGGGAAAAAATAAAGAAATAAATGCGCTTTGCTAATGAGATGAGCATTTTTTCAAAGAGGAAAAAAAAAAGTAAAAAAAATAAAAAAAAAATCAAAAGGGTTAAATATACAAGCGCAGAGTTACTGTAGAGGCGCGTATATAAAGGTACATACAGAATATATTCCTTTGGGATGCCACCCCCCCAGTGGTAGGGAACAGTCAAACCGAAGCGGTGCCTCTGTTGAGAGGGCACTGTTTAAACAGGTAAATAGCTATTTATAAGGGAATCACCGAGAAGGGAAAAAGGGAATCCTTCGTTTGGACTGCAAGCATAATATGCATATGAGATGGAAATAATTTGTCGCCAGCTAATCTGTACATATAAATTGATTGCGCATCATCGCACGCTGTAAAAGAGGTAGGACCAATCTACCCTTTTGCGTGCGCTCGTCCGTTCACCACGTGTCGTAGCGTTGAAAGCAGTGGCGAAGAAGAAGAAACTGCTTGCTTTGTAATTTGTGCCACGTCACACCGCTTGAGGAAGAGAAGCCAAAATGAATGACGACACCATCACGTGGGAAATCCTGGGCAAGGGAAAATGCTCATTCAAAAAAAAAACGCAGACGCAGATGTTCTGCATGAATGAATATAACGTTACGGGTCTATGCACTAAGGTGAACTGCCCTCTAAGTAACAGTGTCTACGGAACAGTCATTTTAGATAAGGGAGAAATTTATTTATACTTAAAGTACCCTGAGAGGGCCCACCTTCCAAGCTCCCTGTGGACCAGAATCCAGCTAAGTCAAAACAAAAAGGAAGCATTCAATACTATCTATAAAGAAATGAAGTACACCCACAATATAAAGCAAATAAAAAAATGCATGAAGAGATATATACGGATGAAAGAGATTTTAAAGCGGAGTAGAAAATTAATTTTGCAAAAACAAGTAAAGTTGGTTCCCATTAAAAAGAAAACAGAAAGAAGGGATAGGACCCGGGAGAATAAGGCTCTCAAAGCAGCCAACATTTTAAATAATGTCGAAAAGGAATTGCTTAACCGGCTGAATAGTGGGGTGTATGGAAATTTGTATAAATTCTTGACCCCAAAAAAGAAGGTTAAAAATAAGGACTCCGAGTTGGCGAAGCTGTTCGACGAGGTGGAGGACGCGCAGGGCGTGAAGATGAGGAAGAAGCAGCAGGGGGAGAAGCAGCAAGGGGAGAAGCAGGAGGAGGAGGAGGAGGAGGAGGAGGAGGAGGAAGAAGAAGAGGAAGGAGAGGAAGGAGAGGAAGAAGATGAGGATGATGATGAGGAGGAGGATGATGATGAGGAGGAGGATGACGACGAGGATGACGATGAGGAGGAGGATGACGATGAGGAGGAGGATGAGGATGAGGAGGTGGATGACGACGAGGAGGTGGATGACGACGAGGAGGTGGATGACGACGAGGAGGATGAACATTTGGAGGACGAGCCCCGAGGGAGGAAGGCAAAACGGAAGCAAAAATGCGCGAAGGAGTACGTGAACGGCGAGCACATCAGGACTCTGCAGGAGGAAGGGAAGCTGTTTGATGAAGACGAAGTGGAGGAGTTCGACGGAAGCTTCTCTAAGAAGAGGAGCACCAAGGCAGGCGGCAAGAAGGGTAGGCATTCACGGGGAAGATATACAGATGTGTTATAGAGACCCGGGGCAGAGAGCATGCCATTCACGCAGCTGCCGCGTGTTGCGTGTTGCGTGCTTCCATGGAATGCCTCCCACGGGGGAAGGAATGGCTTCTGAGCATTCGCCCGCTGTTTTTGCGCACCATGTGTGGTTCACATTTTTTCCCCATTTTTCCCCCCATTTTTTCCCCCCCTTGCAGGCAAGAAGAAGATTCGAATAGCGTACGAAAATGATTAGCCTTACTTGCAAAATGTTGGCAGTTAGGTGGACAAGCGAGTGTGCATGCTGCTTTGCGGCGCCACACGGGGTGAAGTGCGACGTGCGACGTGCGACGTGCGACGTGCGAAGTTATAAGTTAGAAGTGGGCCGTAGTGCTTCTCCATGCTTGCTTCCAACGGAGGCGCTTCCATAATTCGTGGGCACAAAACAAGGAATAAAAAAACAAAGGGGCATTTTTGCGTGTCAAAAATTTGTATCTTTTTTTGTATAAAAAAAAAAAAAATTAATCGAACTCGCCTTGCGCGAGCGTCCGTTTGGGGCATACATACATGCGCATGTGTGTTCATGTGTCCGCGCAGATAGGCATGCCCCCAAATGTTTTTAACGCCCCGTGCCGCGTATTCGAATTGAATTCGACGTACGGATGGCTCCTACGAGGCGAGCGTCATCCTATTTTTCCTTCGCCCATGAGCAGAAGTGAAGACGTTTTTAAAGTGCACCCTGCTGTGTGTATGTATGTGTGGATGTGTTTTTTTTTTTTTTTTTTTTTTTTCTCCATTTGGCTATTTGGTGAACCGTTTGAATAATCAGTCATTTCTGTTTAGTTTTCTCCTAGTTAGGAGTTGCATTTGCGGCGGCAGGAGGATCTGCCCCGGCATGGTTCGGCCCCTGCAGGTGGATTCGTAGTTGGATTTGTAGTTGTATTCGTGGTTGTATTCGTAGTTGTATTCCTAGTTGGATTCGCAGTTGGATTCGTAGTTGGATTCGCAGTTGTTTTCCTAGTTGCATGCGTGGGTGGCGCTGTCACGCGGGCTCGGACTGAAAGCTGGTACTGAGTTCGTCCTTGTCCTCGGAAATGGGGGAACCGGGATTCAACGTGGTGATGTACTTCTGCTCAACAAGGATCACTTTGGAGGCAAGACTCTCCAAGGAACAAATATGATTGTCATGTAAAGAAGTGTAATAACTATATTCTGAAAACAAAGAAAAAATCTCCTTCTTATAATTATCATCGTCTTTATGAAAAGAAATCAATTGTTTGCAAAAAATAGTAAAAAAATTATGCATGTCAAAATTGTAAGTATACAAAATGGAATATAAAATATTTCTAATTAAGAATAAGGAATTTTTTGAAATGACACATTTATGTATAATACAAACTAGCTTTTTTATATTTGTGTTTAGAATAAGTTTGATAATTTTTTTCAACTCTGGGAAGTTATTAAGCTTGATAAAGTACAGCATAGTGAGGATGAGGGAAATATCATAGTTGCAACTGCTTATGATATTTTCCAGGTACTCCTTTCTATCCTTATTATGAATATCCATTTTGTATTTATCTTGAGATAAATGTAAAAAATGAGAAATGAATAAATGTTTGTCTGGTTTGGGGATTCGGACATATAGACAATTGGCCAAATAAATATCATTCAAACAAACAGTGCTGTGGATGAAAATGAGATTTTTACTTTTTTTCATTTTGTTCATAATTATTTTCCTAAATTGATCATTCAAGGAATCAAAGGACTCAACAATAAATATGTGAAGAGAGTTCACCTTGTACGTTAGTATTTCCTTTGCAAGTTGGTTCAATCCCTTGAAATCGTTGTCCTTCAGTTGAGGACACATAATATGTGTAATGCTTTTGTTACTATGGATTATGAAATCTTTGGCACTTCCATTTGGGCTTCCCTCATGGTGGGTATCACTTGAAAAAATGTCCTCCTCATTATGGAGATTTACTTTGTGTATAATGTAGTATATGATTATTATAATGTTATAATTTCCGTAGAAGAAAAAGGTATTAATCAGTGGAATGGTGCTTTTTTTTTTTTTTTTTCCATTTGGGACGATCCTTCCGTCTTGTCACCTTCCTCGCGTGTGTCTGCATTATGAGGGTTTGGAGGTGGAGGTTCTCTCTTTACGACTTTGAAGTAGTTCTTTATGCTGTTCGCGTTTTCGCCCTGCTTGGTCGTAAGTTTTGCCGTTTGCTTCGTCGTCTGCTTCGTCGTAAGCTTTGCCGTCTGCTTCGCTGTCAGCTTTGTCGTAAGCTTCGCCGTCTGCTTCGTTGCCAGTTTCTCCGGCTGCTTCGCCGCGCTCGTGTCTTTTTCATCTCGCCTCCTCGAATTGGCTCTCTTCTTCTTTGCAGCATTGCCCTTCTTCGGCGCGACCACCTCCTCCTGGTCTTCCCTGTAGTTCCTCCGAATGTACTCGATTATTTTTCGAACCTTTTGATACACGTCTCCGTTGCACCTTTGAAGGATCGCCTCTATTTCGTGCAGCACATTTAGGTAAAGATTCATTTGCGCTTTGTTAGAGGCGTTCCGGTCGGCGTCACGCGGTCTGCTCTCCTTCGAGCTGTGTGGTGGGCACTGGGTCAGGCGCGTCGCGTTTGTGTGCCTTCATTTAGTAGGGCAAGCGATACATTAGGAAACGGGAAGAAACGGAAAAGCGGGGCTAGCCGGGGAAGGGCATTCCGTTTTTAACATTTTTTATTAAATTTTGTCCGTTCACGCTTTTAGCGTTTTAGAATTAGCGCTTTAGAATTAGCGTTTCAGAATTAGCGTTTCAGAATTAGCGTTTTCGAATTAGCGTTTTCGAATTAGCGTTTTCGAATTAGCGTTTTCGAATTAGCGTTTTCGAATTAGCGTTTTACAATTTAGCATTTTAGAAGTTTAGCATTTTAGAAGTTTTACAGCTTGGCTCTTTGGCACTTTCTCATTTTATCACTTTAGTATATTTTTTTGCTTCCTTGCGATTATATTACGTGTATTTTTTTTTTTTTCACTAGCACAGTACACATTTTTTTTTTACTTTGCATGCGAGGGGAACTCAGAGGGGCAAGTCAAGTTCGCACCTTTTCTCGCCTTACGTTTGCCTATCAGGGTAGGTAAGCAAACCAACCATGCTAGGATGGCTTACCAAGTTAGTTCCGCTCAACGAGTTAGTTCCGCTCAACGAGTTAGTTCCGCTCAACGAGTTAGTTCCGCTTAACGAGTTAGTTCCGCTTAACGAGTTAGTTCCTATGCTTCCACACACACACATTATGGTAGAAGCTGAGAGGCGTCTTACACGCTGTGCATTCTACATATGGGAAAATCGACCTTTCGATTTTTGTTCACAAAATCGTTTATGGCATTTTGGGGAAGTCTACCTCAGGGCTGACACTGCATTGGTATCGTCTTCCATTTTGTTGGGGAGGTACACGGATTCGTTTGAGCGTTACCCTTGGGCATACTTCCTCCTTCGTGTGAGCGTGGTGACAAAAGGAGTATTTCGCCTTTTTCGTCTTTTTTCGCCTTTCTCGTCTTTTTCGCCTTTTTTCGCCTTTTTCGTCTTTTTCACCTTTTTCGCCTTTTTTGCCCTCAAATGAAGCTTCCCAAAAGTGGGGCGCGGCACCCGAACGGGAGAAGTGACATTTAGGGGGACAAAACTGGTTGACAGTTGGGAGGGCAAAAATGAGACCCGGACAGGATCTTCTCACTTTCAAAAAACATGTGGTGAAGGTTTTTTTTTTTTCTTTTTAAAGAAGATTAGAATGCAATCTTAGTTTTTTTGTTCCTACTGATGAAGCGCAAAGATGGAATACATAAAAAAAAAAAAGAGTCGCCTCGGTTTTCTCTTTTGGGTTTTTTTTTTTTTTTTTTTTTTTCTTCCCTTTTTGAGGGGTGAAAGGAGATTCGAAGAGACGTCACCCAAAAGGTGAAAAATAAACATACGTGAAGAGTATAATATATGTAGGCATACATGTCGAACTGTTGGGGTGACAGTGCATTTGGCATGTCCCTGGAAAATGAACAAATTTCGTTAAATAAATGGCTGAGAAGATATTTTTCTTCTTCTCCCCCCGCTTCGCTACGATAATTTGAGGAAGGGGAAAATAAACTGTACTTTTATTCTGGCGTAGCACAATTGCGACAATAAGAATAAAAATAATGATAATTAAAAAATAATAATGATAATCAAATAATAATTAATTATTACCACAATAGAGGTTCTGCTGGGATTCGAACCCAGGTTTGCAGAGTCAGAGTCTGCAGTGCTAACCACTACACTACAGAACCTAGTATCATTATTACATACCCCATATGTGTTAATAATTTGACATTTATGTTTTATTCCCCATTCGCTGTGCCCTGTATCACAATAATGTAGAAAAAAAAAAATGGGGAAACGACTTCCATGTGGTGATTTGAACGGAGATACATGACATGCCCATTTTTTTTTTTGAACTGACCTTTTTCACTTGGGGCAAAAATCCCGGTGCCGCCACGTATTCATACATGCATATCGCCTGCGCATGTAGGGGGTTATCTCCCCGCATGGACCGTATGGACCGTATGGACTGTATGCATTCAGTTACCGCCACGCCATCTGCATGCGGGGAGCCTTTTTACAGCTAAGCAGGTATGCAGCAAAAAGGTTTCTTTTTTCCCATTTGGCATTCTCATTTCCAGGAGCGCGTTGAAATCGTCGGAATCGTTGGCACCGTTGGAGCGTTATCTGGAGCGGTTCTCACAAAAGGAACGTTTCGAAAAAGGTTTTAACGATTCCAATTTGGCTCTCTGTTTCTTGCCACATTCTACATCACACTTGTGCTTCCCCGCTAGGACGCTAACAGAGCGCTACTCGGAGGAGCGCTTTGATGAGCTGCCGTTGATGAGCCGCTGTTGACGAGCCGCTGTTGACGAGCCGCTGTTGACGAGCTGCTGCTGATGAGCTGCTGTTGATGAGCTGCTGTTGATGGGCTGCTGTTGATGGTTGGGTCAGTTCGACCACTTTCGAGGATCTCACCTGGGTGCTCCCTTTTTTACCTCTTTTTTTTTTTTTTAATCCTTTCGATATGCACATTTCGAACGGGGGAGACAAAAGGAAAAGCTGTTCGAGAGTGTACCTATACACTGTGCACGTAGCTATCGCGAAAAAAAAAAAAAAAAAAAAAAAAAAAACTTAAAAAGGGGGGCAAAAAACAGTTTTATGCTTAAACATAATTCAACGTGGATGATGACGCTTTTTCGGTCCCATGTGTAAGTGTATAATGTACTCCCTCACAGGATATGTGTACGCGTGGTTAATTTTCCATTTCGCGTGGTAACAAAAGTGAAAAAATGGACATTTTCTTACGTTTAAAAGTGCGCACCATATTATTTGTGTATATGCATTGTTTGCATTTTTTTTTTTTTTTTTTTTTTTCTTGATGCATTTTGATACGTGATCATGAACATATTTTTCTTCAGGCATATTTTGAACCTTTTTAATTTGCAAAGAAATCGTATCCTTATATTTTATTTTTATTTTATTTTTTTTGGAAGGAGACATTAAAGGATATTTTGTTTATGTAGAAAGGAATCCCTTTTATGTGGCATGAGTTTCTTCCATCATTCAGCATTTGAATCTTCGATTTTTAACTTTTAAGATCTGCGCAATACTTGGCCATTTTAATTTAACCCATTTTTTGGACTCGCCTGCAAACACTTTAGAACACAGAGTATGTAAAATTGTATGGCTCTTCGAATAAGCCCACACGCACTTACAGAAGGATCCGCGCGATGCCGCTGCGTGTTTTGGATTAGCAGAGATTCGATAGCATTCCCGAAAGGGTTATACGTACGTATGGATGAACATATATGCACATATATATTGTTTCCCCCTTTGGGTGTATTTTTTTTTTCCCCTTTTGAAGAATCCCCCCTTGAGGAAAGCAAGCGAAGAAGAAAGCGAGGAAAGCGGCGCTCCCTGCGTTTTAAATCATCTACAGAGAAAGTTAAGCGGTGAATTAATATTTATCGCGTTCTCTTATTTTATCTCTCTTTTGAAGGCGTGGAAAATGGGTAAGGGGATGCACCTCACACTCACGCATGCGGCAGGGGGTCTGTACTACGTAGTCCCCCCTGTACGGATGTTTCCGCGTGGTCCCTTTTTACATGACCTGTGTGTGCGTTTTTTTATGCTCGTTGGTGAGAACCCCACGTGACTCCACTTTTGTATATGCACGCATGCTTCTTCCCACGTACAAACGTCGACATGGACTCCTCCCGAGGAATCCCTTCTCCGCTTCCATTTTCACAGACGTAAGAGACAACCCATTCATCAAAAATCGATCCAGCACGAGAATTACGAACGCCCCAGGAGGGAACTCCACCGTATCATTTGGAAACTGTAAGGAGGGAAGATTGGCCAAGGAGTGGCGCCGAGCGCACTACGCGCATGTGAAGATGCGATTGCGTTTGGAGAGACGCATGTATGATTGTGTAAATTGCTCACACGTTCACGCCAACCACTTGTGAGAGTTAGCGACCACTGTGAGGAAAATTCCCCTTTTTAATACCCCCCACAGACGTAGAACCTGAGAACAAAAATGCCAGCAAGAAAAATGCGAATTCAGCCTCAAAGAACAATGAGAGCTCGGAGGCAGCGGGTAACCCTGAAATGAGCAAGATGCCATCTAAGTCGGACAAAAAGACGAACGTGAAAGTGAACCAGCCCCCTGGAGGAGCGTCAAGCAGTAAGGGCGAAATGCGAACGCGCTCACGATCGGATTGCGCGCAGTTTTTTTTGCGTATATACCGTACGTATGTAGTACACACATATGCATCACGAACATATCAATGCACACACGCGCTAACCGACGTGCACTCCCCCTTTTCAGTCATATTCGGATGAGGGCCTTCCCAAGTCATCTGCGAATTATAAATCCATGCACCCCCTATCCTAAGGGAAAGGACAAAATAAATGGAGCACCTCCAAGTAGACATAAAAAAAAAAGGTTTATAAAAATAGCTAGATTTTTTTTTTTTTTTTTTGTACATTAATTGGTAACATATATTTACGCATACAGCTAGCCAACCTGCTGCTGCTCCTTCACGTGCGCCAAGTGTATATCTATTTAAGTATTTAAAATGTATAAATATGCACACGTACAAATATACGCACATACACAAATACACATATATATTTATTTATACCTCCGTTTTTAAAGAACTCTAAACTGCCGTTATGAAAAAGTAACTCTTGAAACATGTATATAGAGGATTTTTAAAAAGTTTTTTTTGCTCTTGTGAAAGGAAAGACAGGCGTTAAAATTGCAAAACAGTGGAATGGGTTAAAGGGGCTGTTCTACGTCGTTCTTTCAGTTCACATGTGTTGGCGACGAAATGGCAAATCTCTTTTGTGTGTGCACACAGGAGGGTACCCTTTACGCGTGAGCGTGTCCGTCAGCAGAAATGCACCCCCCACCCACACATACATGCGAACACACATACATACATGCACACATATGTATGTGTGTGTGCTCCTAAAAAAAGGGGTCATTAAAAGCAGATATGAGCGACTGTATTTTCTTGTTGCCCAAACCAGAGCAATTGATGAGGTCGTCCTTCTTAGCCATCACAATATTTTTAAAACTTTTGAACTTGTTCGTGATGGTTGCACAGTCGGAGGAGTTGATGCACCTGATTTTTTTCAAGAGTTCGTGTATCTTCTCAGCATGCGTCGACGTCAGTTTGTTGTTCTTTATGTAGGAAATTTTTTTCTCGTAAATTTTAAAGTCTTCAATCACCCGTGCACATTCTTCGGTACTCCAACATAATATTAACGTCATGTTAAAACAAAAGGCCAGCTGGTTTATTTCCCCCAGAGAATTTTCTATATTTTCGATATCCACGAGGCATAGCAATATTCGGTTATTGTACTTATTGGACAGCGTTTCGATTCTCGCTTTTAAATAATTGGATCTCAGTCTGTGATACTTCATCGATATGAAGAGGCAGGCGTTATTCTTCCCGATTAAAAAATCCGGGATGATGTTACTAAATTTGTATCGGACTCTGTTTATTTTTTTTAAGATTGGGTTTAGTTTTTGTCGGGGGGAAATAACTAGGTACTGCTCTGCGCTGGGGTCGAAGAAGGCGTCTGCCCTCGGCGCTTCGTCGGCGCTGGAGCGATTCTCCCTTTCTGTGCCCGGCTCGCCATGGTTGCCGTTCATGTTGCGGTGGAGCAGACGAGCAGCGGTGTAGAAGATGAGCAGCGGTGTAGAAGATGAGCAGCGGCGTAGAAGTGGTGAACAAGTGCAGCGATTTATGGTTCACCGCTTGGTACAGATAAATGGGAGACTGCAAACGTGGCTGTGTTGCGCGCAGTCGAAGCTGCGGCCCGGGGTGCCCCGAAGTTCACACACGTTTGTCACTTGGGCGATATGAAAACCGCCCCTTCCTCGATTTATGCGCGTCTTCAAGTGGGCACAAAAGGAAGGAAAGACGACCTCCTTTTTTTTTCACCCTTTCGTGGATATATCACCACTTCGCCAACTTCGCCAACTTCGCCAACTTAGCAAACTTAGCAAACTTCGCTTAGCCGTAAGTACTTTACACATTGTGATACATTTGGGTTATCCCTGATGGGGCAGCGTTCATTTTCTGGCTCTGTTCATTTTGCGAAGCGGTGGGCGCGCAGATGCGCTCATGCTTTCGTGAAAACGCGCAAATAATTTCCCACCATTAGGTTGGCAGTTTCGCTTATTCGGAAGAGCTGTAAAGGGTGGGCGCTTCCACGCTGCGCAGCCTCCATAAAAACGGGTCAGTCTTGTGACGCGGGGCAGTTGAGAAGCAAGCGGGTTCGAAGCGGATGGTCAAACGGGTAAACGAACGAAGCAGGATTCAAACCCTCCACCCGCTCGTGCGTGCGGATTAATGAGCCATTCGTTCTGTACTACGCACAAAAAAAGAGCAGCGTGAAGTGCACCAAAAATGTACCAGTGGGGAAGGGAAAAACTGTAGGAAGCAAAATCAAAGCGCGAGTAAAAAATATATG
>NC_020408.1:713399-739156 GCF_000321355.1 Plasmodium cynomolgi strain B
AAAAAAAACACTCCAGATTGTGGGAGAAGAAAGGCCACAAACGAAACAAACCAAATGATGAAATCGTTTGCCTAATATTTTTTTCGTTCAAATGGGCATATACAGCAATTTAATTTTTTCCCCCAATTGAGGTCACACGAAGGTGAAGCGTTGCCTGTGCCGCGACATATAGTCGTTAGGTTGCAGACGCATGGACATTCGCAATAACTCACATACGATAGTGAGGTGTACTGCAGCACAGTGAAGAGTTACGTCTATGCCAGCGCAGCGCATGGGTATCTGTCCTAGGAATGCGGTTGATCGGAGGAATATAGGGGACATTGACGCTAAAGTTGGTGAGCCAAATGAGTGCTCCGCCAGGGCACACCGAAAGGAGCGAAGGGAATAATATAACTACTTTCGTCCAGTGGATCGATAGCATCCTCACCTCGGACATCTTGGTAAACGCCAGTTTTTTGCGCATAGAAGATGAGAAGGGGAAGAAGAGGAAGCGACAGGAAAGTCTCGAGGAGGCGGCAGCAGCAGACAAGGTGAGAAACGCAAAACGGTTTCGATGCGAAAATGCGGAAAATGCGAGCAAAACGTTGGAGGGGGATGAGGAGGACAGAGGAAACTATCACAGAGGGGGAAATAACCAAGTTGCCAGCCCCCCCCTTTACCGAAATGTTAAAAGGTCGACACAGCTGTACCCTTTAGAACCTGATGAGAGCATAATGTTTTTTCAGGCAAATCAAGAAAATGAGCTTATCGATAGGGACAGAATGCTTCCCAGGGGGAAACCCCCAAATGATGATTCTTCCTCATGTGATATATCCGAAATAGAAAGCGACGAAGAATCCGATGAAGGGATGGTGAAGTCGGGGAGTAAGGATGCACAAGAAAGGAATCCACTCATTGTTAAGCAAAATTACGCAGAGGGGGGCAGCGAGTATGTGCATACTCATGTGGAGGTAAAAGGAGGCGTTTCTGGCCTATTTGTCTACGATATAACGAGCAGTCTTATGTTTTATTCGTCGGATGAGGATCACTACGATGGGGAAGACGGTGGTGGGAAAGACTGTGCGGGGGGTGGTGAACAGAGTGCTGGCGAGGGAACATCCAGGAGGCACAACTATGAATCCTTTTGCCTAAACTACGATAAGATGGAAAAAAATATAACTACTATGAGGGAGATGGACGATGAATTTTACTACTTATCAAGGCAGGACCACCAGCAAGGGGAGGGTGTGAAGGATCGGGATGACACTCGAACAGTTGTTCCCGCTGTCACTGCAAAGGTTGACAGGGAAAACAACCCCCCCCGCGAGGATAATGTGCACACTGGCGGAAAAACGGCCACCGGCAGCAATGATAACAATTGGGCGACCAACCGGGAGGAAGGCAACAACGTTAGCAATAGCAATGCCACGAATTTGAAGGGAGGCGAGAGGACGAAGAAGCAGGAGGAAGCATTCCCAAAGAATGCGGCCACGAATTTCTCCTTCTGGAATGTAGCACACCAAACGTACGTAACAAGACCTCTGTACGCACAACACTTGAAAAAGGAGCAAGTCTCATTATTGGATGAATCTGAAGAAATGGTCAAAAGCTTTTCCGTTAATAAGTACTCCATAAAATTTGTGCCTAGACATTTGCTTTATGTGGTGAGTCAAGTAGCATCCAGGACGTTTTTCGACCCCCTATATCGGAAGAAGTTGTTTCGTCATTATTAGTTTTTTTTTTTTTTTTTCGTGCGCAAGGGCGTATATCCATTTCATTGAATTTTCTGACCCAAGGGTTTACCCCTGTTTGTTGAGTAACACTAACATTTTCTTTTCCCTCACGTGGAACAGAAATTTTGTTCATAAAGGATGTTTTTATTTTCCTCCTCTTTTTTTTGTAAATGAAATTATTTGACAGATTGAAAAAAACGTCTTCAAGAAGGGCACCTATGTAAATTTCCCATTTGGGAGTTACGAACTTGTCTTTTTTTTTTTTTTTGTCGCAGTGATAAATATTTTTGTTAGAAAAAGAGGTTACCAAGACAGGAGGGTGGAGAAGTACAATAAAATATGCGCTTTTGCCAACCCCCCTGCTGTGTTCCGTCCCCCAGTTAAGGATAACTCGAAATATGGTTCCGCTTTTTTAAGTGGAGAATTGTGCCGCTGTGATGTGTAGCACGAATGACGAATTCGATTTTATGAGCACCATGAATGGTGCTTTACTCAAAGTAGGGTTAGTTAATAACCTTTGTAGTTGTTGCTGCTTCCGAGGGAAGGTATTTTTTTTCTCATTTTATAGGACTGGACGCATCCCACGTGAAGCTGACTTGTGTTACGCCCAGTAGTTCGTAACGTTCTCAACGTTCGCAACGTTCGTAACTTTCGTAACGTTCTCAACGTTCGGAACACATGAGCACATGGGAATTTATCTCTTGGGAAGACACCTTGCTTGCCTATGCGTGTCTACAATTTTGTTTTCTTTTTTTTTTAAGTACACCATTGCATTCTCTCACCACAGCATTGCTAGCACAGTCGAAAGGAACATATAACTACGCGGAGGATGCCTTACGTGACAGCAGAATTATTTCACTCCTTTTTTTTTTAAAATGAAAGACACATATATATGGGTAAGACAACATGTACAGAGCAGCTAACCCAAACGAAATTTTTTTTGGCAATCCAAGGGGGGTTGCTACGTGCATATGTACGTCTGTTAGACCCCCGAGGGGTAAATCACCCTTTTGCTTTTACTATAATTTTCATTCAAATGGTATTTGCAGTTATATTTGATGATTTCATCTGCATTTGTGTTCCCGGGCAGCAATCGCATGTGTACACATATGATCATGTCCTACTGTACCCTGGGTTGCTTTGCGCTGGGGTGTGTTTATTTTATTTTGTTTTACTTTGTTTTATTTTGTCCTACTTTATTTTATTTTTACTTTTTTTTGTGGCAAGCCCGCTGCGTGGTACTTTTTTGCACACGAATGAAACTTCCACAAATGGTTAACACTTTTTAAGACGGAAAAATTCAAGTGGAAAAAAACTCCCACTGATAATGTTGGCAGTCACAGGAGTGATGCCCAATTTTTGTTTTTCCCAAAAAAGGGGAATAACAGGAGGGGTTACTTTTTACCTGACCGGCAAGGCATTATTCGAATTTTTTTTTTTTTGCATGGTTGTGCGCGAAGAGGCTCGAAGGAAACATTTGCGTAAAGAATCTTATGCTCTGCTGAGAAGGTATACACTGTAGGGAAAATATACGCGGCGAGGAAAATAACGTTGGTAGGTTTATCCATGCGGCTAACGCACATGAGCGTGTTTTTTTTTTCCCGAGTTGTATTGGTGAAAGGTAGACGAAAGATAGTGACACATTTCAAAATGTTCCTTTTAAAAATGTGGTTGTGGGGAGGGGTAACATAACGCAGCGGAACAATCGTGAAGTTATATACGTTACGTACGTACGAAGCGCACTATGTGTTGGGAGTTTTGTACATACAACTCAGATTTTCCATTTTGTTAATTTGTAATTAACTCAGAAGAGCCCCTTTCTACTGCTCATGCGAGATTTGGGCAATGAATCAAATAACATAAGTAAAATATGTTCTCAGTTGAAGCGGAAAACACCTTGGGGTATGGAAAAAAAAAAACGAGTAAGAAATTTACTCATGGGGGGGTTAACCGATTAGAGACAGACGAAGCGGTTAAAAGGGAAGGGAAAGGAGCACATGAGGTGGATCATAATAAGGTGAGGAATAACGTTCCGATCATGTTTGCGAGGGGGATGAAAAAAGTGGGACAAAAAAAGTGCTTAATGGGTAGAAATGGGGAAGACAACCCAGGCGAAGAAACAGCACTGAGTGAGGAAGCACCTCCTTTAAGGGTAAATCTCACAAGTGAAGAGGCTGATGAAGGTACGCATTCGGCGGTGACGAAAGAAGCGAATAATGTGATAAGTAAAATTACACCCGTTGGCGAACTTCTTCGGAGCAGTAGCCACGAACCCGCCTGGGATGATAACACCTTTAGAAGGGATAAAATCGCCATGAGGTACTCCCTCCCTCGAAGGAACATTACTGTTGATTGTGAAAAGAAAGGAAAGACAAACCTTTTGGCTAGTCCCCTGAATGATTCAAATAACCCTTTGGCATGTTACCACAAAGGATGCCATCACAGAGGTTGCTGCCCGGATGTTCCGCAGCAACATTTTGAGCGCCATATTAGTAAAGCGGTAAATTTAGAAAAAAAAAAATTGAAAAACTGTGAAGGAAGCAATTCTGAGAGTGGGAAATTCACGAATGGAAGTTACGAAAGTGTGAAGGGACCTATGTCTAAGGATTCCCCTTTGGGGAACGCACTCATGAAGAGGGATGTCATCTACTGGGATAACAACGATTTTGCGCTATGTAGAAATAGTGCGGATAGTCTAGAAGGCAAACTAGAGGATGATGAAAATGAAGTACACGAAAATGAGGAGCAGACAAAAGGAGAAGAGACCGATGTGACCACAGTTAAGAGTGACGAATCGGTCGATGATGCTGCAACACATGGGGTGCTCCAAGAGGGGGAGAATCAGCAAATGGGGAATTTAAACAGGGGAGATGCAGCAACGATTGACGTGGCAAAGGTGGAAAATTCGCATATAGGCATGAACCACTCAGATGACAACATTTTGGAACATAAAAACGAAGAGAAAAATTGGGAGCACTCAAAAATGGAAGGAGAAGCATGTAAGGGGATAAACATTGGGAGTGCTATAAACCCTGTTAGCGTAGAAGGCAAAAGTGAGTCTGTTGGTTCTGATGTGGCATCTCCTGATGGGGGTGAAATGGGAGGTACAGAAAAAAAGGTCCTTACCGTGAATAAACAACCTATCTCAAAGGGAGGCAGTACCCATGCAGACGAAGGGGATAATAAAAGGAAACAAATTCACAACGCACTTCTCAGCAACGGTACAAAGTCACAAATTTTATTCAGCGCCGATATAGAGAAGAACAAAATGCTACATTCCCCAAATGGGGTAAAAATAAAAACGGATGATTGCACTCACCGCTGTGTTCATCACATGAACAGAGCGACGAAGGTGTATTCCAATGTCAGCACAGTAAATTTTTTAAAAAACAATGTCATTTTTTTGAGGAAAAGAAGAGGTAACAACGCCTGTAAGAAGGATAATAACCGGAGGAGCTGCAGCAGTGGCAGTAGGAATGTGAACAAAGACGGGGATGGGAGGAGCAAGGATGTACCTAAGGAACATGGTGTAGTAAGGCATATGAGAAATACTTTTTTGCCTGTCCCAAAGGATACGTCAATATTTGTGGAGAAAAGTGAGACAAATGGGAAATGCCCAAGTAGGGGGAAAAAGGACAATTCTTCGAGCGATAGAGAGAAGGGGGGCATGGTGCGTGTGGGTGAAAAGGAGCCCACTTCTCCCCATTTGGAGCGCACATCGAAAAAGGAGACGTCACCAAATAGGCTGAGTAATGAAAGCAGGTTAACGATGAAGCAGGGGGGAGGACGCCCCTTTGTCGTAAATGGGTATATATGTGACTTCAATGAGGGGGGAAGAAGTACCCACGAAAAAGTGCTCTCAAGTGAATACTCACGCAAAATGGATACACTGGAAAGTCAGTCGCCCCCCCTAAATTGGAAGTTCGACGTAACGGATGGAGGAAAGGAGGATGGGCTCAAAGAAGGAGGGCCATCACCACATAGCATAGTAAATATTAACGTGGAGAGGAAGCCATGTGTAGTAGGTCAGGTGGGACTTAAAATGGATAAAACACCATTGGAAAAGGAAAAAAATGATGACAATGCATGGAATGGAAAGGAAGAAAAAATGCTCCATTTTAAAAGTGTAAAGTCCGGAAGAGAAGGGAGACAGAGTAACTTAGCGAAGGGGGAGACAATAAAGTACAAGTTATTTCACGTTGATGACATGTTTAGGAATACCCACTTGGGTGAACCGAAAGGAGGAGAGGAGGCAAACAAGGAGGACAGAAGAACAAACTACGCTTCTAGCTCAGTTCACCATTGCGTTGTGACCGCAAATGACGAGATGATCACTCCGGTAGACATAACTCAGAGGGTGGGGCAACAACATCCCCTGGTGAGGAAATCCAATCATAGTGACCACATAATGAACGTAATCAGAGGGTCGAAAAATCAGCGACGAAATGATAGCATGCGAAGTGGTCATGTTAGGAGCAGCAAAAATGAGTTCTGCATTAATGGTACCAATTATGGTATTATAAGTATTCCTAATTGGGAGTCCAGGAAAAATATTCAAGTCAGCACCACCAAGCAAATGAACTTCACCCATTTTGTCGGACAAGATGTGACGAGCAAACCCTTTTGTGATGACCAAATAGAGAGTGAAGAAAAAGTTTGTCAGGGAAGGAATTACTACCCCCCTTTGAAGGAAACCCTATTGGATCGAATTAACAAATCTATTTTCGCGACGAATAGGAAAAACGAAATGGATTACTCCTACATGCAGTCAGAATTGGAAAAGGAAAAAATACATGAACATCATCGCAGAGAGATAAAGAAGCAAAGTGTGAAGGATGTCTTCCCATTAAAGAGTGGCAGAACCATCTTTCCTTTATTTACTCCAATACAAAGAAGCGACAAAATGACGAACAAAAAAGTGTTTCACATAAGAAATAGAAGTGTGTACAAAGTGGAAGGTCCATCAGAAATGAGACCCACGGTGGATACAAATCGGGAAAATGATATTCACGTGAACGAATTTGTAAAAGATAAATTGTTAGCTAAAGGAGGGGAATGTAATTTTATCCGTAATTGTACTACACAGATGAGTGAAAAATCAGATGTGGGAAGTTCAAACGGGTTCTACTATGACAGAATTAAAGAGAGAAACAACCCCCATGTAAATAATTGTAACAAAAATGAAGACAGGAGGAGACCTCCCTTGGACAGCCTTCTTAAGAATTGCTACAAAGAAAGAAGAAACAACACAAATGGTGAGGAGTATACTAACAAGAATTTTATCATTAACAGGAATAGGAACAATTTGAAGAGTCAAAATAAAGCCTTTGGAATTAGTGAGGAGGGGACTTCTTCTGCCCTGTTGGCCAACGGTGAGGGGAACTACATTCAAGAGCACAGTAGGGGGGATGTCTTAAAGTGGTGCGGCGCTGGTAGAAGTTGTGTCTCAGGTAGAGCTGACCAATTAACCACGATAAACGGATCGGAAATTAACGTGAAAGGAGGGGAGATGGAACGAACGTACTTGGAAAGGGCGCATTCAGAATATCATATAACGATGTCTGAGGATAGCGAAAATGTAAAGGAACTGACCAAGCAAAAAACAGAGGCAAATTTATGTGGCAATAACCGCATTGGAGAGCAGGCAGAGAAATTTAATTTTTTTCATAGCGAGAATGATTTATTTAACGGGCAGAAGTTAAGGCTTTATTTTTCCAAAGGGAAAAACGCTCTGCATAGTGGGATTTTTAAAATAAGGGGCGAAACTGGGATATTCTCAATTTTTAAAAATTTCCCCTTTTTCGGGGAAGGGGCGAAAATGGGTGATGCGGAGGGGACCGATCAGGAATCGATTTCGTATGAATGTAAATATGACGCCGAGTTGGTTTGTCGCCCGGGGGGGAGGAAACTGCGGGATGTTGTGGAAACGGGTGCGGAAGGTGCGGAAGTTGCGGAAGGTGCGGAGGTTGCGAAAGTTGCGAAAGTTGCGGCGGGTGCAGCGGGTGCGGTCGATGGGGGATGTACTGGAAAGGAAGACAAGAATGATGAGACTGGGGCGACTGCAGTGAATTCGCAGAATGGAGCTCGTGAGGTACATAAGATCATTTGTGGCACGAGCGAAGCGGAGGAGCCCTTGTGTGCAGGATCGGACGACGAAGCAAGGGGCGCGATTGGCCAAATAGGTAGCAGCGGTAGAAGCTGTAGTAACGGTAGTAACGGCAGAAACGGGAGAAGCGGTGGAAACGGAAGAAGCGGCGGAAACGCATGTAACGAGTTCGCCGGCGGAGAGACATCCCCGAGGGAAGGTGCACAAATGAGTGCACTGAGTAACCAAAAGGATGAAGTAAAGGATGCAAAGGGGGGGACTCTTACCGAGGCAGACAAGTGCGTACTTCGAAGGGGTGACGAAGAAGGGGTCGAAATTGGCACTGACGTTGCGAGGGAAGACATTACAAACAAAGTGTGCGAAATGAGTGGGGTCGAAGAACAGGAAAACTTGGAGGAACAGAAAGGTGCTTTGTTTGGCAGGGAACAGATTGACTCCTTTTTCTGCCCCAAAGATGGAGAGCTAAAAATGGCGAACAGTGCCAACTTGGGATGCAGCGAAGATCGTGATTTGAAGAGGCAAAAAAGTGATCCCACAAGAAGCTCAAATGAGATGCTAGAGAATTTCGAGAGGATTGCCGAAAGGATCAACTTCATTTTAGATGATACCGTTAAGTTTTTTAAGAAAAATTTGTATGTGCATAATGGGTATGGCTCTGTGAAGATGTACAAAGAGGAGAGGGGGTGGTTAGGCGAGAACACAGTGGCTAAGTGGTCTCGCGTGTACAAAATTAATAAGGTGGTTTGTAAGGGGGCGCACGGGGTGGTGTTTTCCGCGTGGATGGGGGAGGAAGGGGATGATAGGGGTAAGGAACTTGAAGAGGAGGCGGAAAAAGACGCAGGCTTGGCGAAGGAAAACGAAGCAGGCGAGGGAACCACAGAAGTGGAAGGGGCAGCGGGGGATAGCATCGATCAAAGGAACGAAGAGGGCAGAGGTCAAGGCAACGATGGGGGCAGAGGTCAAGGCAACGATGGGGGCAGAGGTCAAGGCAACGATGAGGACAGAGGTCAAGACAACGATGAGGGCAGCGTTGAAGGCAACGATAAAGACAGCGATGAAGGCAACTATGACGAAGAGAACTTGGTGACCCTGAAAATCATTAACTTGCGCTATTTAAGTAAAAAAAATAGTCTGAGGAGAATCATGAAGGAGGTACATTTCTTGCAATTTTGCGATCACCCCAATATTGTTAAGTACCACGAATCCTTTTTCTGGCCTCCGTGCTACCTGGTCATAGTGTGTGAGTTCCTCTCAGGGGGAACATTATTTGATTTATATAAAAAGTGTGGAAGAATAACTGAAGATGTGTTGGTTCACATTCTAGACGATGTATTAAAGGCGTTAAAGTATTTGCATAACGAATGCCCCTTATGTTTAGTCCATAGGGACATCAAACCGACGAACATCGTTTTTTCGAAAAGCGGAATGGCAAAGATAATAGACTTCGGGTCCTGTGAAAAGGTAGAAGATGTAAAATTGCATGAAGTTGTGGGAACTCTTTATTATATTTCTCCAGAAATTTTGAAGAGAGAAAAGTATGACTGCTCAGCAGACATTTGGTCGTTAGGAATAACTATATACGAAAGTGTCATGTGTGCATTGCCATGGAAGGGGAAAAAAGATATTGAGGAGTCTATCCAACAGATTGTGGATTCCTCTCCGAAAATTAATCTGTGCTCCGGTTTTAGCAAACAGTTCTGCTTCTTCGTCGAGTCGTGTTTGCAAAATAATCCTGGAAAAAGGGCAAAGGTTGAACATCTACTGGGTCATAAATTTTTAACGAAGAAGAGACTCCTACGGCGGAAACCGAGTTCCATTTTCGAAATTAGGGATATACTCAAAGTGAACAATGGGAAGGGGAAAAATAATATTTTTCGAAATTTTTTCAAAAATCTTTTTTTCCTTAATGATATGAACAAACGGAGAAGGAACAAAGCTTTGAGCTCTAAGTCCTGCGAACCGGAAATGTTTTACCAGCAATTAAAACGAGAGAACTTTGACTTCTTCGAAATTAAGTTGCGAGACGAGAACAGTAGGTCTTTGGGCCACTTGCACGTGGGTGGAAGGAAGCCGGGGGAACCTGAAAACGAAGAGGAGGGCAAGGAAGGCGGCCAAAATGGAAAAGCAGGGCCAAATGTGCTCGACGACGGTGATGCAAAATGCACAGAGGGGGAAGTCCAACGGATGAACAACCTTTCCTCAAACTATCTCGATTCAAAGGAGGACATAGCGAAGCAGGCGGGTGATGCCTAGAAACACGCATTGACATTGGGGGCGTGGTACTCGGTTAAAAAAAAAAAAAAAAGAGGGAAAGAAGGAAAGACGAGAAAGGGAAAGACGAAAAAGCGGAAAGAAGCAAGCTTGAAAAAAACGAACAGAATGGCTTCCTCACCCCCTTTAACGCATTGCGCATTGGTTATTCACAAGTCGTGCGACTGCGGTTCGTTTGATCGGAATGGACTATGTGAACCTGTCCCGACTGGCGCCACGCGAACATGTCCTCATTATATCCCCTCCTTCGTGACCCGCCACACTGACCTTTTCCAGTGCCCCAATTAAAAAGTTTTCTTTTTTACTTTTAAAAGATATGATGCGATGTCTAGGAAGTTGTTTTAGTTGTGTGTGTCCATTAATTTACTTTTTGTTAATTCGATGCCATTGTGGGTGTCCTTTCTACGTAGCGTTTCGCGATTCTTTCGCCTACGAGTTAAGGAGATTCACCTTCAGTGTATGTGTGTGCCAGTGAATTCCTTTTTTTTTTTCGTTTGTACCCCATTATCATTTCTGTTATTCATCATTTTTTCCCTTCTTACCTTTTTCAAATTTCATTTTTAACGCTTTTGTCCTTGCAATTAAAAGAAGTTCATTTTTAATTAAAGGTTTATATTTTCATCCATAAAAAAAGTTTTCTCCTATTTTGAAATGGGACTTATCCAAAGTAATGTAGACTTTTTTGTGTACAGAGGTAGGTGCTTCTCCCACACCTTTATCCTCATCATGCGAAGACGTCAATTTTTTTTTTTTTGCGAAGGGACATGAATACGCTTAGGGAGGGCTTTCCTCCGCATGGACATGTATAAGCATATGTGTTCATCCCCCACGGTGGAATAACCCCCTCTTTGGTGGTCATCCGAAGGGGGTGTACATTTTGCCAACATGTCAAATTTTCCGTTGGGGATGCTCTTTCCGTTTATGTGAATAAAGGATTGCCCCGTTTAGAATTATGCTCGTTGTGGTGCTTTTTGTGAGAAGTTCACTGGAAAAGACGACACCAAAGGTTAGGGGTGGTATGTACCTTTCCTTTTAACATAGCAAAGGCGATGCGCCTTACATTGGCGAAAATGTGCATGTGTATTGTATACATGTGTGTGTTCGCGTGTGCAGACGTGAAGTACCGGGAAAGGGGGTAATTCTTCTGTAGCTATAGGCTCTCCCTTTTGGAAAGCACCCCAAGATTGAAAAGGTAGGACTGCCAACTTGGATGAACCGAAGGCGTAAAATTAGTTAATAATGCGTGATCTCATTGGTGGGAATTTTTTTTTTTTTCAATGGTTGCCTAATTTAGCATAGTTAAGAAGTATTTAATTAAGAATTCCTTTTGCAAAGAGGAAATTATATTTCTTAATTTTTTTTTTTTTTTTGCCAAAGATACAGAATTGAGCACTTCAGGATGTTTTCGCCGGCCAGCAAAAGTACCCACCCTACCCCCAATCCCTGCAGTTGCAACTGGAAGGGTGTAAAAAAAATGTGACATTTTTTTTTTGTTACATGAGACGTTTTTGCCTGGTAGGAGTTTTTTTCAGGGATTTCCTTTTTTTTTTTTTTTTGATGCAAAGATTGTAGTGGAAATGAAACTAACGTTTTTTTTTTACTTGTTTGTTATTCTTTGGGGAGCTAAGTTTAGCGGGAGGTGAACTTTGCGCAGTGTAGAAAATGCCTCAAAAAATGTGTGAAGAATGTGCGAGGAATGTGCTAAGGGTGTGTACCCAAATCACGTCCTTCTGCGCTCGCTGACGTTGTGTAGCATTATTTTTATGTTTATTGTTTTTAACCCTGTGAGTGAGTAAATAAGTATGGATACCTACGTACTCCGCACTACACACATTTATTCAGTTATTCGCTCGGAGGAATGGTTTATTAAAAGGGTTTAGAAAAAATAGCTACTACTGGTGAGATGTTACGTGTAAGTTAACTTAGCATTGAAAAAATCCAGGCCTTCACTTTTCTGTTTTTTATTTTATTTTTTATTTTTTTTTCATCGTTAGCTTTTGCCCTAGTTTTGGCTTATTTTTTTTTTTTTTTTTTTTTTTTTTGGGGATTTTTTTCCTTTGCCTTATTAGATTCGGCTGTTCACTTGGCTAATATCATAACAGCAGCGACTTTAGCAGTATGGTACACTTATTTTTTTATTTTTCACGTTTTATCATTATAGTAATAAATGGTATATATGTTTGATTTCTTTTTTTTTTTTTGAATCCCCTTCTTCTGTGTTTTATTGCATTTTATCATTTTATTCTTTTTATGCAACTTTATTCATTTTTGTGCCCTTTTTAGTTTAAGTTTTTTTTTTTTTAATTTTTAATTTTTCGCGTCATCTACATAGTGAAAATTGTTTCGTTTTCGTGAAATTTCACGAATTGGTTAATGAATAAATGTATTAGAGGATTACTCCTCATTTTATGTTAGCATTTATTCATTTTTTTTTTTTTCCTATTGGAAAACCTGCATCCTTCGTTTGGCCGTCCCATTTCTGTCCCCGCGAATTACCCGTGTGCACAAATGTGTACAGGAAAATGAAGATATCTGAGCTGCGCATGTGTACACATACATATGCATACGTGGCAGGCATTTGTGTGTGAATAGATGCCTACGCGTCGCTCAATTCTTCCCTCACTTTTGTGAACCTCTGGCTTCCTGTTGAGTAACCTCCCATTTTTTGTGGCAGGGTCTACTTAGCAGCAAAAGTTTGTCAATTTGTTTTCCGTTTGTTTGCCCCGTCGGTTTGCTTGCCCCGCTGGTTTGCTTGTCCCGCTGGTTTGCTTGCCCCGTCGGTTTGCTTGCCCCGCTGGTTTGCTTGCCCCGTCGATTTGCTTGCCCCGTCGATTTGTTTGCCCCGTTGATTTGCTTGCTCATTTGCCCCTTTTTTTTGTTTCCCCGAAATTGCCACCGCTTCTGCGCAACGTCACCTCGATTTAGCCCGACCCGTTTACACCACCGCAGTGGCCCGTTTTGTTGCATTGTTATTTTATTTTTTGTTTTTTTGAGTACTAACATTTTTCCCGTGGCATAGTTTTTAGTAATTTTATGCGAGTTTTTTGTAGAGGAGAGTTTGGAAGGGATTGAAAAGAGGAGGCACAGCTGCACCAGGATATGCGCAGAAGTGTGTAGGCAGGGCTGCGTGAATGTGCATATCGTGACTCCTCCCCTGGGCGTGCATATCGTGACTTCTCCCCTTCGCATGGCCCCACTTGGCGTAGCAGTTGACCCCCCCAAACGAAATGGTATTTAAATTTAAGAAGAAAAAAAAGGAAGAAAGCTTGGACAAGTCAAGCAGGCAGTCACAAAACAATGAAGGAAATGCCAATGAGGAGGGAGAAAAAAAAGATCACAAAAGTAACTCCTGGTATAAGAAAATTATCGACAATGCAATTATAACGAAGAGCAAGCATGACGATAAGGAGGAGGAGAAGGAGGAAGAAAGTGAAGGAAATGGTAGCAGAGTGATGGAAAGAAATAAAGATTATGAATTGGAAGAACAACTGAAGGAAACCCTAAGATCGATCACCTCCTTGTCGACCAAAATTGTGAATTACGAAACGAAGATTGAGGATTTAGAGAAAGAATTAAAAATAGAAAAAGATAAACAAGTCGATAAGGCATACGAAAAGGAGTTGAAGGAGAAGGAGGATTTTATTAAACAAAAAATTGGCATGCTAAATGAGAAGGAAAATCTACTAAACGAGAAGGAGCTGGACATAAATATGAGAGAAGAAAAAATTAATGACAGAGAAATGTTCATTTCGAAAAAGGAAGACAAACTGAATGACATGCAGGAGCAGTACTTGGAAAAAAATAAAGAAAAAGAAAAACTACATTTTGAAATTGCAGACATTAAAATTTCCCTAGAAAAATTAAAGTACGAAGTTAAAGACAAAAAGGAGTGTCTAGAAAATGTGAGCAATAAGGTAATCTTAAAGGAAAATACACTGAGGGAGCTAAAAGAATTTATAAGGGAAAAAAACGAAATGATTGAATCTCTTAACGAAAAGATAACAGAGAAGGAGAAAATATATGAACAGTTAGGGAAGGATGTGGAAGAGAAAAGAAAGATAATCGAATTGCTAGACATGAAGGCAAATGAAAAGGAAAAATATTTCGAAGAAAAAATTAAAGAGTTAGAAAAAGAACAAAATGTGCTTCTTCAAAAATTAAATAATGTTAAGATGAGAGAAAAAGAAGTTGAGACAAGGGAAAATGACTTTTTGCACATGGAAGATGAGCTGAATGATCTTCGTAGTAGCTTCTCGAAGAATGAATGTCAGCTAAAGATCTACAAATTAGAAATAAAAGATTTGAGCAGCGCCCTTGTGGAGAAGGAGAGAGAAATATTGGACTTAAAAAACACGTACGATGGAGAAATTGGCTTATTAAAGGATCAGATAAAAGAAAAGGAAAAAGAAATAGCCAAATGTAGTTCCTCCAGTGGTGACATGGATGCACAAGATGCGCCATCCAGCCAAGTTGAAAATACAGAAAAGGTGGACACGGAAGAGGAGTGTAAGGAGAACAACCTGTCAGATTTGCTCAAAATTAAGGAAAGAGAGCTGCACGAAATGCAAGAAAAATACGCAAAGGAAATAGACACACTAAATAGCCAGCTGAATGAAAAAAGGAAAGAATTTGTGGAGATAAAAAATAGCCATATGAACGAAATAAACAACCTGAATGATGAAATTGAGGAGAGCGAAAGCAAAATGGCAGAACTGAAAAGTGGCTACGAAATGGAGATAAACAAACTGCGAGTCGAAATGAATGCAGTGCACGAGGAGAAGTATCTCTTGAGCAACGAAAAACAAACACTCAGTGGAGAGATAGACAAGCTGAATGGAGAGAAGGAATCCTTGGCCAGCGAAAAGGAGGAGCTAAATAACAAAATAATCACGTTGAACAGCGAAATTGCAACGTTAAATATGGAGAAACAGGGACTGAGTGGAGAAATAAACACACTGAACGATCTGATTCACACCCTGAAGAATGAAATAAGCTCGTCAGATAACTTGATTAACAAACTGAAAGAGGAAATGAACGCGATCAACGAAGAAAAGGAAGGAAAGGAAAAACTCATCACAGAGATCGAAAATAATTACAAAAATGAAATAAACGTGTTGAAGGAAAAATTAAAAGATACAGACAATCAAGTGAGCATAAGTATGAGAGAAGAGCTGGATCACCTGAAATGCGCTCTTGGAGAAAAGGAAAAGGAACAAAAACAAATGAAGGAAGACTACGACAAAAAGATAAAACAGTATGATGAAGAATTAGAATCGAAGCAGCAATATTTTGAAAAAGAATTAAATAACATACGCATCCAATCGCACGAAAAGGAACAAATTTTAATTTTAAAAAATGACGAATTGAAGGAGTTGAAGTTAAAGACAGAGGAAAAATATCTCAAGCTTTATGATGACAAAATGAATCTCCTCAGGAATATCTGCTCCAAAGTTAGGCTCCCATATAGCGATGAAGTTCGGGTGGATGAGCTTCTCGAAAGGTTGGGCGACTACATAAGTGAGATGAGTGAACGGGCGGGCGCAATGGACAGGAGGGATCAAAATGAGGAGCAGCATAATGAAGGACAGCCCATTGGGGAGGAGAAGAATGAATCTGTTATGAGCGCCCAACCGGTCGATAAGGATAATAGCCCTGCTGACAAGACAGCCCTAGAGGCGCTACAGAAAGAACTAGAAAGTGTGCAAGAAGAGCACAGAGAAGAGGTAGCCAAAATGAAGAGCGATTTGGCGATGAAGGAAAAAACGATAGAGGAGTCGAACAACACAATCGCCGAGTTGACCGGCAAGATAGACAGCCTGAGTGATACCATTTCGCTTTATAAGGAAAACAATTCCGAGGCGAAAATTAATTTCTACATGGACGAAATTAACAGCTTAAATTTGACGCTTAGCGAGTTGAAGGTTAAGAATGAACAGGAGCAGTTGGAGAAGCGAAACGAAATTGCGAAGCTGTCGGAAGAGCTGAGCGAGTATAAGCGACGTGTCGACGAGCAATGTAGAAAGAGTATCAGTGAGAAGGAGAGAAGCGAGTCGAAGAGAGGAGACGCAAGAGGTGACTCCGACAAGGAACAAATCTCCGAGTCGGATGTGGAAGGGGGGGGCAATTTAAAATCATTTTTACACTTTCCCCTTCGCAAAATAAAAGGGAAAAAAAGAAAGGTCTCTAAAACTGAGAAGGAAATACAAACGGAGCTCAGGCGAAACGAGCCAGAGAATGATCCGAGTGATAAAAATGAGAAGGCACTTAGAAATGACAACCAGGATGTGGACAAATACAAAAAGGAACTGGAGGAAAAGGCGAAGATAATTGAGGACTTGAAAGACAAAATATGCGTCCTGACGAACGAGGTTATGGATTTGAAAAATGAGAAGAACGAATTGGCTGAGCGGAACAGCAGCTTGGAGAAGGTGGGTGAGGAGGCGGAAAAGCAAAGAGAGAAGTTGGACACACTGAGCGCCAAACTGGGGGATGCAAATGAAGAGATCGCGAAGCTGAAGAAGGGAGAGGCACAATTGAGGGAGGCTGCCGAGAAGTGGGAAGGGGAAGCAGAGATGAGGAAAGAGGAAGTAGCGAAGTGGGAAGCGGATGCAGCGAAGTGGGAAGGGGAAGCAGAGATGAGGAAAGAGGAAGTAGCGAAGTGGGAAGCGGACGCAGCGAAGTGGAGGGAAGAAGCGGAGGAACTGAGAAGCAGCGCGAATCAAATGAACGAAGAATTCTACTCGAAAGAAAATAACTACATGTTGAAGTTGAACGAAAATATAGGAGTTATACAAAAACTGAAGGACTCAATTGATGCACATGAAAAGGAGAAGGAAAATTACGTTAGCGAGATAAAAGACTTGAGAAACCAATTCGAAGTCTTAAAATTGAAGCATGATGCATTGAGCAAAGATTACGATGCGTTAAGTGGGACGTATAAAGAATTGGAGGGGAAGAAGAGCCCCCCCAATGGCGATGACCACACCCGTGATGGAGAAAATAAATTAAGCATTCTAAATGAAAATTGCGAAATGGACCAAGCGGAGGAGGTGAATGACAACCCAGGTGTTCCCAAGAGCGAAATTGCAACGAAGAGGGACGATTCAGCATTGGTAGTGAACGAGTACATAAACGAAATAGCACACCTGAAGGAAGAAATAAACAGACTAAGCCTACTGTATAGCAACGAACTGAACGAAAAAAACAGCTCTGACATAAGGATCAAAGGGCTGCTGAACCAGTTGAAAGAACTCGAAGTGAGAGATAAAGAAAATGAGGAAAAGATTGCTGCACTAACCAAAATGAATGAAAAAATGAAAACGAAAAATGAAAAATTGAAATCGGGAAAGTGGTTATCTAGGAAGGATCGCGTACCGAATGAACAGGCGAGTGTCGCAGAGGAGGAGGGGGAGAAGGTGTTTCCCCCGGATGTGAAAGAGAAGAAGAATTTGGAGTCAGAACATGTTAACACATTGGAAGAAAACGAGTACCGCGTGATGAGAATAATTGATGAAAGTAACTCCGAGGGAGGAGGCCAAATAATTGGGTCCTACTTGTACTCCAGAAAGGTGGAAAATTTACATGCAATAAATGGAGTAAAAAAGGCAGATGCACCGGTGGATCAGAAAAACGCAATCACAGTTGTGTGTTTAATTCTAAGCGAAATGTTAAGCCTCCTATTTTTAAACGATCAATTTGTTAAGAACTTTGAACAGATAAACAAGAATCTGTGGAAGCTTATCTACATCCCTGAAGAGATTAAAGCTCTACTTCTGAAATATTTTTGCTTTATGAATAAGCTAAGGAATTATGCTAAAAAGGTACACGGAAAAGTGGACAACCAGAGGCAGGACGATGAGCAGAGGCACCACGATGGCCAGAGGCACCACGATAACCAAAGGAACGACGATAACCAAAGGTACGATGATTCGTGGTTCCTTTTTCAAAACTATTTGGAGTCTTCAAGTAGTATCAAAAGAGATATGGTGCACTTCATTTTGGAAGAAAAGGAAAATGAACTAGCCGAGCTGGGTGAGCATTCTGGTGGTGGAGTAAGCAGAGGAAAAATCTCAGACATACTAAACTTTTCAAAGGACGAAATGAGATTGAAGACCATAGCACAGTTAAGAAGAGACCTAAATTTTGAAAAAAAATCCAAAATATTGCTAAGTAGGGATTATCAACTGTTACTTTATAAGTACCAAGAATGCGTGAGGAAACTAAAGAGAGTAAAAAATATGATAAGGCAGCTAAATTTGAACGACTCTTCAAATAGGGGCAGTTTTGCCTTAAACAAGGAACTAGACAAATATTCCGATATGAGTGATGAAAAATGTTTTAACTTGGAAGGGGATGATGACGTTTCGCACGGAAATTATAAAAACTGTATCCTGTATGATAATGATAATAATAATAATAATAATGATGATAATAATAATAATAATAATAATAACACAAAATTGGGGAGTCGAGAAAATGTTTTAATTAATGAGATAATTAATTTGAGGAAGGCGCAAAATGTGAGGAGAAATAATTTGACCAATTGGAGTCGTCACAGCATGGGGGGCAGGTGTCACGAAGACGCTTCGCATGCAGTAAGGGCAATGGTAAGTGGTCCCAAAATAACTAGCCAGAATAACTTCACACACACGAACAGGTTGAGCAATGCGCCAAAAATTAGTGCCCACTTGGATGACATGAAAAAAATGAAAAATATTTTTAACGAATTTGTTGAGTGTAGAGGGGACATAACGTTTGTGCACAGGAGTCCCTTCTGCTAAATGTGACAAAAGGAGGGGGACTTCCCCACCCCCCGTAGGCGAATTCTTTGTTCTGCAATTGTTTGGGTGTGCTTTTTGTGAAGGGGGTTATATGCCAACACGTGTGTTACTCGCGTGCGCTGTTAAATACGTTGCCGTAGGAATGTTCACCTCACGGGGTAAATTTTGTAGGCCAGTTTTGGCAAAACCGCATTGGGGCACACACGACTCATACGTGCATATAAACGTATGTGCACGGCGCTATGTGCGCGGGATTACTACGCGACACCGCTCATTGCGACAACGTCACCTTGGCACACGCAAACCTGGCAAGTGTACTCATTTGTGCTCTTATGAATTTTTTTTAAAAAAGTCTTCCACGTTTTTTTTGTAAAACAACACATCCTGCACGTTTTTTATGAACCCTGCGGGAAAAAAAAATAAAATAAAATAAGCAAATAAATAAGCAAATAAATAAGTAAAAAGATCACATCGCCGTGTGCCACTCTGCATACCACATATGTGGGAATTTTCCAACACGAATGCAAACACGCCGGTGTAGTCGTTCCCTAGAAGTTCGTCCGCACCTTTGTTGTAAAACTGCCTGTTCACGGGAGTACCTCCCTTCAAATTGACGTACTTTGTCTTCTCATTGTTCGTGATGTTCACGCAGAAGTTGAAATAAATTTCATGCGAAAAAAGGAGCGCTAAAAGGGAGGCGCTAAGCAGGGATACCACAAACACGCAGAAGGTGGGGCTGCATTTGGAAAATAGGTACTGCAAAGGGGGGGGGAAGAAATGTGGCATGTAGGGGAGGTGCGATTTGTCTGTCTAGCTGTCTATTCGTTTGCCCCTTTGTGTGTTTATTTGCCCACCCGAGCGATCGTTACGCAGGAATTCGGCATCTCCTCGTTGCTCCCCTTGTGTATAAACGTGGCTGAGATGGGGGAAGTAAAAAGGGGCTCGTTCTCGCGTGTATAAGCATGTACGTGTGTGTGCGTGAACGAAGGGTCACGGTTAAACGTGTGGCATCCATCCATCCATCCTATGAGAAGGTGTCATCCAACTCGTGGTCCCCTTTCCTTTCGCGTGTCGGTACCTTTCAGAAGGTTTTCATATTTGATGATGTTATAAAGGCAGCGAAAAGCTACAGAGGAAAAAAAAAAAAAAAAAAAAAAAAGGAATGAATGAATGAAACGAGTATAGACTCACATGAAAAGGGTCTAACAACTGGCAGTGGTCCATGCCAATGGGAGCTCCTCCCCTGTCTCTTTGTTGACTTACTTATGTAGAAAGAATGAAAGGCAACTGTGGCATTTGTGCAAATGAAAGCAAGATAATAAATGCTGTTATATCCACCGATACAATTATTTAACAGAAAGCAGTGGTGATCGTAGCGAGATATACATGACAAGCAATATTTACAATGTTTACTTCGCGCAGGTCTGAGAAAAGGAACGAATTTTTGATGTGCATAATTCTATTTGCGCAGTTCTTATATTCTACGTTTAGTTGGTGCTTGTGTCTTTCTAGCGCCCATTATTGTTATCTACGTAGGGTGTGGGTGTAAGCTTTTTGAAGGACGGGTCCCCAAATAACTCACTAATGCTTCACTTTAGCATAATTTCTTTTCCTTTATGTGCATGTGCCCTCCTTGCCTTACTTCAACATCTGACAAGTGCTGCATATATTGTTTTGGTGAAAAATGACTTCGTCGTAGGGGTAAAATTTTAGGTGTTTATCCAAGGAGGTATGGGATATTCTACCTGAACAGTTTAGGGTGCAGTTTTTTTGTGCATTAAAATGAGAGGGGGGTGAAGTGTGAGGAAGTAAAGAGTTACTATATGGGGATCATCCAAATGGTCGGAATCGAGAAAATTACCGGGGTCGCTTAGGGAGCATGCAAGAAAGGATAAAACGCCACTTACGAAAAGTAGAACGGAAAAAATCCTGCGGTTAGAGGGGGTGGTGGTGATGTAGGAGTGTGCACGGATTGCTGCGGATTCGTGGTCATATGCAATAGACGCCAAGGGGGATACGCACGTCGACCAGGCTTAAGTAGTAAAGGAACTGAACCTGTCGTAGCCCGCGGGACAGTACTGCTCTAAGATAACGTATGCTAGAGGGTGAAAAGGAGAATTGATCAAATGGGGTTTCAAAATAGTCATTCGGTGGGTCAGAAATGTAGTGCATTTTTACGTACATTCCATATGGATTATGAGACAACCACTCAGGAGGTAGAAAAGGTAGAGGGCCTACAATTCGTATGTTTTAAAAATATGGAAAGGGGGGAAGGGGAAAATATTAAATTATGCTTCGAAATTACGAAAGAGTGGGAATGCTTCTTTTCTGAGTCCTTTTTTTAACTTGAAAAAGGCGACAGAAGGTGTGAAAAATCCATTCCGCGCGTCCTCTTATGGATTGATTCATGTTTCTATATGGTTGCTTTCGGGCGACATGAACTTGTGTAGTTGTTCATGCCGTTTGGGGAATGAGAAAATGTGTACTCTGTATGCATGTGTATACGTGTGCCTTGGCGCTAGGCGTTGCATGGGTTATTTAAAACTGGAAAAAAAAAAAAAAAAGGAAAGCGAAAGCGGAGGAGGATAAATCGCGCTAGTGCATATTCTCCAAGTTTTACCAAATTTATGCTTTCTGCTAAACCTTGACTGCCCCTTTATGTGAAATAATTTTTTTCTTTCGCTTTTTCCGAAGCAGATCTGTATGTAACTCGAGCAAATATTTACATACCCAATTTTTCGCGAATGCCTTTACATGTTTCGCTGCGCAGGAATACGTGTGAAAGAGGTGTAAAAAGGGACGCTTTTTTTTTGCCAAGTCTGGAGATGCAAAAGGGATAGAGGGTGGAGCGAACACTTCTCTGTGAAGACTTTCTGTTTTTTCAAGATGGAGAACAAGTTGTCTCGTTTATTTCCGACTGAGCGTAAGTATTAAAAATGAGAGAGATTTGCATTCGTTTGCGATGTCCCCTTATGAGTGTTGCACTGAGTGGTGATTAATTTTGTTCTTCTCCCTATCCTGTCGCTTCCATTTGTTGTGACTATATCTTTACTTGGCTCAGCGTCAGGTTAAAGTGTGAGGAAGTGATGTGTAATTTTTTTTTTTTTTTTTACACAATATGACGTGAATTTTAATGACCTTTTTTTTCCCATAGCAACAAGCTCCTTAGTAAAAATAAAAAACATTGCCCCGTTCGAAGGAGAATTGGAGATACAAAATTTCCTTGGACACATGGGTAAGTATCGCTAAGGATGCTCAACCTGAGTGCTTTATTTTTATTGTTGCAGCATTTGGAGAGCTTCCTTCCATAGCAATCCCCACTTCTCATTTCGCATTTGAAAGTTTGGTGCCGCTGCGTTTGGTGCCGCTGCATTTGTGCCGCTGCGTTTGGTGCCGCTGCATTTGTGCCGCTGCGTTTGTGCTCCTTTGCGCATTAGACAATCAGATGAGAGTTTTGTTTTTCCGCTCTTGTGTCACATCTTTCATTTAAACCGTTTTTGGCCGTGCTACCCAGTTTAGAAACTGGCTGCGTGGACAGACATAAACGGTGAAGCCCTGTGTGCGATGCATGTGTAGATGAACTCGCGAAAAATTCCTTCCATGTATGCCTTTTCAGTTGACGTCTGCCTCATGCGCGTTGATCGCGAGAAGAACGAGGCGTATGCGTTGGTGCACTCGAATGAAGAAGCTTCCCACCTCTTGCGGTTGTACAAAGTTATTCTTAAGAACATGATCTTTTTGTGTTCAAACGGGAGAGACGTAGAGACCGAAATAGATATAGAAATTTTTGACAAAGACGAGGAAAGAACATTTTGGCGCGACGCAAAGAGGAATAACCTGTATTTTAACATATGGTGGGAGAAAAAAAAAGGCGCATTTTTGCCTAACCGTATAAATGGATACCAACCTGGTATGTTTAATTTATTATTTTATGTTTATTATTTTTTTTTTTTCTCCCTTCCCGCTTATAGTTGCAATGCGCAGAAGTGATCGCACCTAAGTGGGGTGTTACACGTCGAGTAAGAAAAAGGGAACAAATAAAGAAACATAAAAACGAATAAAACGGGCAAACAGAATGGGCACTGGGAGGAAAGACAGTTAAATTAGGATGGATCACTCGAAGCGTTCAACTCCACACGGGTGAACCATAAGCAGGTGAACCACAGACGGGGAAACCCACCACGAGATGTATTGCGCCCGTTCGAATTAAATTGAGAGAAAGAAAACAAAAAAAAATCCCCACCAGGAGGGAGAAGGGCACCAAAAAATGGAGAAGGCGAAGAAGACAAAGAAGATGGTGAAAAAAAAAAAAAAGGGGGATATAAAAAAAAATTCGAACAGCGGAAGGCATTCGAATTGGTACACGCGTAGCCTGGGCGCATATCTGCTATGAAAGAAAGTGTCTTAATTGGACTTCCCCCGATGCAACTCGTCCATCGGGTGCCAACTATGGAACCGACTTGGAGCTGTTTGTTCCGCGTGTTGCATTTGATTTGGCTTTTTTGGCAGCTTAGTTGGCAGTTCCTTTGACCGCGCATTTGACCGCTCATTTGACCACGCATTTGACCGCCCATTTGACCGCCCATTTGATTGCTCTATTGAGGGCACACGCCACCTTACCGTGCGCTGCGCGACAGGGGTGGCTCTCCCCTCACTTGGCACTGCTCGACAGGGGTGGCTCTCCCCTCGCTTGGCACTGCGCGACAGGGGTGGCTTTCCCCTCACTTGGCACTGCGCGACAATATGTTTAGTATTAAGTTAATTAGGGCTTCCCTACTTTGGTTGATGTCCTTTTTTTGCGAACTCGCCTTTTCGGCATTTTTGTCCGTCCTGCAGTAGGAGATTATGGAGATCAAAATGTCTGCTGCTCTCTTGATGTGTAACAAAGAACAGAGTTCGTTTTTTTTGAGACTATTTGTGCTATTAATATAAAATAAGATGTTACTGATGTCGGTATCTGAGAGTGTCTTTTTATTTATTAAGGAGAGTACAGCATCGGGGTTGTAGTTATAGCTAAATAGAAACGGTGCCGTTTTTATGCTGTTGTTTAAATCGTTCAGAATCGGTTTGTTGGTCTTTTTGTCTGGCTTGTAATCCAAATAATCATCATATAATTGAAATGCCATGCCTATATGGAGTCCCAAATTAAAGCAGAGCTCAATGATCTTTTCATTTTTAAAAGAAAGTATTGCTATGCAGGCAAACAAATGGGAAAAAAGAGAAGCGGTCTTATGATATGTCTTAATAAAATAAGTTTTTAACGCATCTTCAATGTTATTAAATTTCAAATTGGTTTGTAGTAATTCCCCTTTTATTAAGCTTTCCACCACGTATGCAAACCGTCTGCATATTTGGGGGCACCCAGTGCCTGCAAACACCGAACTGGCACGAGCCAGTAGGAAATCCCCAGATAATATGGATATTTTATTTCCATACTTTTTATGTAATGCAAGAGCTCCCCTTCTGTTATTTGAGTCATCAATTACATCATCATGTAGGAGAGATCCCATGTGAATAATTTCTGACGCGGCAATAATTCTGCACTGATTTTCCCCAATTTTTTTTTCGGAAATATTATTACTTGCAGAGTTTATAATGGCTAGTTTTTTTTTTGCAATAATATTGTTTGCCGACTTGGCAATTTTCACAGATTTGGAATAGTTCCGTTGGATGTTTCGAAATTTAAAATTATTTTTTGAAGACACATTATCCACGTAAGATAGTATGTTCTTCAACAGAATGCTTAAAATGACTCGAAATTTTTTCCCCTGATAGAGATATATATATGTTATAAATTCGTCCAGATTATTGTAGTCCGTTTTGATGATGTTGTAAATATGTTCATCGATATTTTTTATTTTATTTTCACAAAGGACATATGGATCTATTCCACCTTTTATGTTCTTAAAATAATCGTGTAAGGATGTTAACTCTTTCTCTACCTGCTCGTCTTGGTACTCCAGCACATTCATACATAGTAAAATTTCTTTATACACATTTTCTGAGTATTTTGTGTTGCTACTTCCGGATGTATCAAATGTTATTTTGTTAGTGTCCGATGATATTTTATTTCTTATGTATTTCCCCGTTAATTTTAGGAGAGATGCTTTTACTAGTTCCACGAATAGGTTTGAGCCTTTTCCCTGGTCCAAATGGAAACCGTTCCTTTTCCACGGAAGGACGTCTTTAATTGGGTCATCATTTTTGTTGCCTAGTAGCGAGTTGAGGCATTTTGTTTTGCAGTAGTTCAGGAACCCCTTAATGTTTTTTTTCCTGCTGAGGATGATCATCCTTGGGAGGGGGCGTCACACTTGGAGAAATGGGAGTTGGGCCAGGTTTGCCGGTTTAGGACGCACACGCGTGGCTGAGTGATTGCGCGGTTGCGCTCGCGTTTGGGGCGTATGCACACGGCGTATAAACCCACAGAGGGTAGCTACCACCACGTCGGCACGTGCGTTGCGTAGACTCGACGGTTGCGAGATGCCCTAAAATTGCATTCTTAACTCAGGTAGGGGGTGGGGGGGGCACAAGGGGTTAGGCAAGCATCTGCCACATACGTGTGCGTGTATACATACGCTGAATCTCAGCTTCGAAATTAGGTTTACTCATATAAAATAAGCTTGGGCTGATCATCTTGGCATAACACGCCTCAAAGGGGGTAAAAAAATAAAAACCTTCAAAAAAGTGTAAACGGATTTTTTTCCACGCCCCCGCTTTTTTCAAACAAATAGTGAATACTGGAAATTTTGTAGACTAAAAATTGACGTTCTTCATTTGTTTTATTAAACGAAAAAGAGGGAAAAAAAGAGAAAACAATAAAAAAAATAAAATAAAATAAAATAAAACGATAAAAATAGTAAAGGAATAAATAAAACGAATATACGATCC
>NC_020408.1:739176-744038 GCF_000321355.1 Plasmodium cynomolgi strain B
CTTCTCGGATATGCAGAAAAATAGCAAAATTGTGAAATATCTCCGAAAAAAAAAAAAAGTGTTTTGATTTTCATATTCCACTATGTTGTCATCATTCATTTTGTTTTTTTTTTAAAAGGGTCCATTTTTTTTTTTTTCCTTTTTTTGTGCGAATTAATCTTTTCATGTAACTTGTTTTATTTCCCATTTTGCAGAATGTGAAACATACATTTTTAGTAGCAGCGAAAATGAAGTTACATAAGATCCATTAGTCACTGGAAAAAAAAAGGCGAGGTGGAAAGATACCCATTAAAGAGGTGCAAAAATTTTAATTTTTTTGTGTTATTTTTCTGAGCCTCCATGTAATTTCTCCTTTGAAATAATGTTTTACTTGTACAATAAATTCACTTCCGCTTCGACGAGAAATCATGAAGAAAAAAAGGACAACATCGTAGATGCCGGGAGAAATGCAACTGTTCGAGCTGCTGAGTGTGTCACGAAAGGGAGAAGCAACGAAAGGGACAACAAGGAAGAGGAGGAAGATTTGTTTTGGGCCCTTGAGGAAAATGAACCAAGTAGGGAAGGCATAATGGAAAATGCAAGGCATGCCAACGGAGTGGAAAAAGAAAACGACATTTTCTTAGCAGGTGAGAAAATGAGCGAAAGATGTTTTCCTTCGGAGATTAGTAAACAGGGGGGGGACACTTGGTGGAATGGCAACCCCACTTGGGGAGCGATGGCTCCCCTGGAGGGCGAAGTTGACACACACTTTGATCAGCCGTGTGAGCATCACCAAAATGGCTCCAAAACTGATCAGACAAATGAGAATGCCCAACCCGGAGGTCCGTCGTGTGAAGAATTTGACGAAAACGGTGACGAGTTTTTCAAAATAGACCAAGACAATTTTTCCTCCTTCACGTTTGCAGTTAGCTGTGCTACTGAATGGAAGGAGGAAAAGGAACACTTGGAAAACTCAAACGATGAAACGCAAATAAAAGATTCCGTGAATGGACAACACAAGGAAGACCCTTTTGGAAATGGTAACCTATTTGATAGTAGCTCCGATCACGTGAAGATAAATCCATCCTTACATCCCAGGGCTCAACTGGAAAGTAGCAATTTTGACCAAACAGTGATGGGGGGATGTCCACCTAGGGAGGAAATGGCCTCTTTTGTGGAATTTATATCCCACGAAAAGTTGATAAGATATTTTAATAAGGGGGAAGAATGCGAAGAGGAAAATGAGGAAGGCATAAAATTTGAGGACAAGGTTTGCACGCACATCCAAGAGAGGGGAAAAAATCAGGAATGCATTTTTAAAGAAGAATCTGTGTTGCATACACTGTTGGAGGGGGAACCTATTGCTAGTGAGGGGAAAGAGGAATGCCCATTGGGGACAATTGCAGACATGAGTGTGTCATATGAGAGGGGACCCAGGGGAGAGAGCCACAACATGATGAGTTGTAGCAGAGGGGGTGGCGAAGATGGGGTGGGAAAAGGGGCAGAAGAGGGCGTCCCAAATGGGGGAGAAGAGGTTGTCCCAAATGGGGGAGAAGAGGGCATCCAAAATGAGGCAGAAGAGGGCGTCCCAAATGGGGGAGAAGAGGGCATCCAAAATGAGGCAGAAGAGGGCGTCCCAAATGGGGGAGAAGAGGGCACCCCAAATGGGCCAAAAGAGGACAACCCAAATGGGGCAGAAGAGGACAACCCAAATGAGTTCCCTATATTCGACCCCGTAATGCCTGATGACGATGAATCTGAGTGGAATTTTTTCCAAGGAGTGCATTTTCCCCAAGAGTGGCAGCATGCTGCCCATGAAGGTGCACGTAGTGGTGACTGTAGCGATGCCCACAATGGCGAGAGCAACCACTGGCCGGTGGACATACACACTTGCCCAAAAACTAGTGAAGACAAATTCAATTTCTGTTCATATGAATTCCCCGGGCTAGCTAATATCAATGGCCAAGAAGAGGAAGATAGGGATACCTGCTTTGATAATAAAAAGTTAGAAAAGATAAGCGAAGAATTGGAAACACAAAATGGGAATCGCCCAATTGAGAAAGATTCTGGTGTAGATAGCGAAAGGGAGGAGGTACTACCAAAGGTGGAAGGTGAAAATGGTAAAGTAGTTCGAAGCAAAAACGTATGTGATGAAAAACAAACTTGTGAAGTAGGACAAAGTGGTGTAGCAGAAAAATGGGACGAAGAAAAATTGATGCAGATAAATACCTTCCAAAGGAGAAACTTCGAAATGGATAATACAAAAAAATCGTTTGATGTTTTTTTTTGCCGTGACGATGAACAGTATGAAGTTGCTTCCATTTCGGAGAAGCATGAAGGGGAAACATTTTTTTTTGAAAATATGGAAAAGGTCGAAACAGTGAACGTAGAAAAGAGTAATGAAGGGAAAGCTGTATCTGTGGGTGAGGAGGTGCTTCTTGCGGAGGTGGCTGTGCGGGGAGGTGAAGATGATTTTTCGCTTTTCCATAGTGAGGAATCGATGATAGCAGTAGAAGTGGAAAATGAGGAGGGAATATCCATCCTTGAAAATAAGCAAACGATGGAAGTCGTGTTGGAAGGCGACGGAGGAGCGAGCGAAAAGGAGAGGAGTTTCTTCGATAGAAAAGAAACCTACGAGACAGAAGAAGCCGCGGAAGAAAGCAAGGGGGAAACGCCGCATGGTGTTTATTCATTCGAAACAGTAGATTTAAAAAGTGGAAATCTCAACGAATCGGTCAAAAATAGCACATACATAAAGTTGGAGGAATTAACTGGAAGGAACGAGGCGAGGGGAAATTTGTATGAAACGGGAGAAGACACAGAAGAAATTGCAATGCAAAGGGTTGAGCAATGGGAGGAGCAAAGGGTTGAGCAATGGGAGGAGCAAAGGGTTGAGCAATGGGAGGAGCAAAGGGAGGAGCAAAGGGAGGAGCAAAGGGAGGAACAAAGGGAGGAACAAAGGGTTGAGCAATGGGAGGAGCAAAGGGTTGAGCAATGGGAGGAGCAAAGGGTTGAGCAATGGGAGGAGCAAAGGGTTGAGCAATGGGAGGAGCAAAGGGTTGAGCAATGGGAGGAGCAAAGGGTTGAGCAATGGGAGGAGCAAAGGGTTGAGCAATGGGAGGAGCAAAGGGAGGAGCAAAGGGAGGAGCAAAGGGAGGAGCAAAGGGTTGAGCAAAGGGTTGAGCAAAGGGAGGAGCAAAGGGAGGAGCAAAGGGAGGAGAAAATGGAGGAACAAAGGGAGGAACAAAGGGTTGAGCAAAGGGAGGAAGAGAAAGGTCGCAAAGGGGAACAAATTAACATCGAAGAAATGAATGAAATGAAGGAAGATAGCCATTTTAGTGGCAAAGAAATGGAAGAAATAAAGACAGTCGAATTGGTTAGTCAAACAAAAAAAAAGTTTTACCCGCACCAAGAGGAAGAAGATTCAGGTAATGATCACGAATTAGATGAGCATAGCAAATGTTTAGAAGATGACCCAAATGATGATGCAAAACATATGTTAGGAGAGAATCCCATAAAGGATGGTGAAGAATTGAATTCCATTTTTTTTCCAAATATTTCAAATGAGCAATTTCTGCAGGAAAAAAATAATGGGACGGAAAATAAATTAGAGGATTTATTAAGTGTGCCCACAAATATGATGCCAAAAAAAATTCTTTTTGATGAGCATGAGAGAGAGATGCTCCCCACCCCCAGTAGAGACACGAACCCCGTTCGTGCCAACGATATAGAGGAAAAAAACAAATGGGAGGAATATAGCCAAAGAGAGTGCGTCGAAACGGTTAAGGAGCCCCCAAATTGTGCGCAAATGTGGAATGAATTTTACGAAAAGGAAGCAGTTCAAAAGGTGAACTGGCATACAAAGATAATCAAGCAGAATGGGCCGGACGCAAAGGCAGGGTTAACAAATGAGGAAATTTTCGAAGCAGCTAATTTGAATGATAAAAGGGAGAAAGAAAAAAAAAAAAATTAAAAAATCCCGCATGCTAAGTGAAAAACCGTTTGAATACGATTCGAGCAGTTTGCAATATTTGAAGGCCTTAAAGGAGCTACCACCGCTAGACTTTTTAAAGTGCAAAGATTTGAGACCATTTTTGCGTCTTTTTAACATAGTTCTGAAAGCAGTGCGTATGTTTCGCTTCAACGGTAGGCACAAATGCTCAACAGATGTGTGCGTGCGAGACGCAAGGGCATGTGTGCAGTGCATAATTATGTTCCCTTTGGTACATACTCGTGTAAGGACCACCTGTTTCCATAAATTCACCTCCCCCCCTTTTTTTTCCTTTTCCTTGACGCAGAGGAATACTTGTACGTGTTGGCGGGAGATGAAACCGGGTGCATTTACGTGAAGCTGGAGGTGAAACATGAGAAGTTCTGCCAGGTTAAGAGAGAGAAGAAAATGAAACGAGAGAAAGAAACACACGAAATGTGTAATACTGAAAGGTGGCGCGCACGCGTTTTTGTTGACTCACACATGTGTTACTATTCCATAAATTTACTCTGCCTTCTTTTTCCACATCTACCTTTAGGAGGAAGAAACCTTCATGCTTGCGAATTGCTGTGTATCTGTTGAAGGCGGTCATGCCTTTTTAGAAATTAACGAGTACAGTGATATTTTCTCATTGAAGTATAACCCCATAGGGACTGTGAACAAGAGCGTAAATTTTTCTGACTCGAAATTTGTTACATTATCGGCGTGAAGAATTTAATGTCGCAAAGGGAAAAGTTTTTTTTTTTGTTTTTTAATGGGGCAAAGTTATATACTTTGTCCTTTTCTTTCGTTTTACATTTTCGAATATGCAAATGGACGTGTTGTCGCGCCAGAGAGTAGGGGTTAGTGGAACAACGCTTTTTGAACAAGTTTGTCCTACTTTTTTTATTAT
>NC_020408.1:744158-746882 GCF_000321355.1 Plasmodium cynomolgi strain B
TTTTTTTTTTTTTTTGTAAGCAGTGTGCTGTAAAGTGGTAGATATATACATGTTTGTGTTATGTATGCGCATCCTGTTTAGTAAGGGGTAGCGTGTTTATGTTAATGCTCTAATGGTTCATAAGATCGCATACGTATTGAAGTATGCATGCATTTTTCCCTTCATGCCACTTTCGCCAGTTTTACCTTCCCATGGACGGCGAAATTAATTGATCGTGTTTGCGTATAGAAAGGTGCACATATGCGTATGATGATTCGTCCTAGTGGGGTCCAGCCAATATGGTAGCCTGGGCCATTTGCATTTTGATGGTAGGATGTTACATAAAATAAGTGCACTTCGCAGAAAGAAAGAGAAAACATATTTAGAATACCAATATGTATCATCTAGTAGAGCTCCTTTTACTATGTGATAAACAGGCAAAATGAAAGTGATCAGCCCAACGATTTATGTCATGGGTTGATCTGTGTTACATCTGTGCGGTTGCATTGTATTAAAAATAAAGCACTTCTTGTTTAGTTCCCTACATTTGAACAGCAGGATAGGAATATGTGCCCTGTTTTTTCATTCCAAACATTTCGAAAAGGTTTCACATAAATAGATCAGTCGCTTGTTTTGTCTAAAAGTGCGTTACCTTAATTTTTTTAAGTGCATATTAGAAAAAAAAAAATCGTGGGAAGCTATCATTGAACGGAACGGATACAACACTGGTTATTTTTAAAACCATGACAGTTGTGTTGCTGTTAGTAGATTGTTGGAATGGTTTTACTGCCACTTTTTTGTTGATAAGTCGCAAGGGGGATTTAGTTAAAAATTTTTTTTTTTTTTTCTGCAAAATTTCAGTTTTTATCTAAAGGCAGCGATTTTCGTGGGGAACTCCCCCTTTGGTGAAGGTATTCCCTATGTAGGTTTTGATACCCACACAGGTAGATGCAGAGATCGACACGGAGGTGGGTTCCAATAGAGGGGAGTGCACCTTCCCCGCACACGTGTGCATATCTATGCCTACACTCAACTTGGTGGGCCCTTATACCTAGTATTCTATTTTCCCCATTCTTAGCCATTCCTTCGAAAATAAAACGAGCGCATTTTTAAGGGCACCTAAGGGGCCTATTCCACATAAGTTCTACATGTCACATGATTTAAAAAGGAGATTTAACATTCCAGCGGAATAACGCCACGATGCTTTCATGGGGAAATATCTTCGATTGGTAGTTCTTGACCAAAGGGTAAAGAATTAGAGGGGAAAAAAAAAAAAAAACACACAAGTTCGTTCTTAAAGTTGTAAGTACAATTTAGTTCCATTTTTTTTTTTTTAGTATTACCATTTTTAATTTTAAAACATTAATGAAAAAGTGAAAAAGGGATATAGGAATGTAAGCGCCTAATGAGGAAGGCATAATGGGCTATCATACATATGTATTATGTCCCTGCGTGACCATGGAAGGGAGGAACAAAGCGCTGGTAAAACAAAGTTAGCAAAGAACTGCGTTGTGTGTTAATGTCGAAAGGTTAGCCAATTGGCATTTTGTTTTGCTGACCTCCCAAAATAAGTGGCATACGAAAAGGCAAAGATATCTACAACATGCTGACTCTTTTCCACTTTATCGCCGGTCAACAAAGGGCAGGGGAATGTATCAACACAGGTGTACCAGTAGCTGTGCAGGGCGATTCTCCCCCTCCCCAGCTGTATGTACGCATGCCCATCATGACCGGAGAAGGTCCCTTTTTAGCACACATTTTTAAAGGGTGATAACACACGTCGGTGAAGCAGTACCAAGCTAGGAGGCCCACGTCAGTCGCGCTTCCCCAGCTTAAAAGAGCACACGAACTGTGTGTTTCGTGTAAGTACATATTTGGGGTGATACTTACCATGCCATGGACAGTAAGGGAGATAATGCTGCCCTTTATGGCGCGCTTTCCTCTACATGCGAACATATTATTCCCATGACATGGCGGAGAGTAGCACACAGTTTATTAGCGCCTTAAAATTGCTTATTCATTTGTTTGCAATTTAACAAAATTTCTATCCATGTGTGTGTGGCGCATGTGGGAGGGTTGGTTGTTCCTCTATTGGAGCATGAACATTTTAAGAAAAAGAAAAAAGGTGAAACGAATTGTAACGATATAAGTGGCTGTTCATTCGTTATAGATGAGTATATCATCTAACACAACGGACTCAGAACAAAATGTACCTCCTGACTGAATCTCTACAACGAAGAGGATCAACCCCCAACAACCCTCTTTTCCTCCTCCAGAGTTAAATCTAATTTAACTACCTTTTTTAAGATTCACCTATTTCGTAGGAGAGATAAAGAGAGCTCCCAAATGTGCTTCCTTCCTTTTTTCCAAAAAAGAAAAGGGTGGCAGCACTTTTTAATGGACTCAGATTAAGGCGGCGGGTACAGTGCAGTACAGCACAGCATAACCCTACTACAACACACACGCCATTGTCGTGGGTCGCTGGTTCAACTCAAACCATTGCATAAGGGCAGTATACACATTTGGTGCGCACTATTCCCCTTGGCTTTGTTTTCTACTATTTATAAACTCTTATATATTATATACAGTGTGGTTTTTTATCTAGTCTATAAATTTCCACAATTTAAAATATTTTAAATATAAAAATACAGTTCCAGTTTCTCACGCTTAGTAAATAAAATTACTTCAAAGAACTTAATACGTAAAAAAATATATAAAAATATATATAATCTCTCTTATAATCTA